>NW_026907915.1:0-121842 GCF_033807575.1 Cydia pomonella
TCTTTGTTCGCCACCCGCCTCCAACTTCGCCTAATCATTTAAAATTATATTAAAACTTACTCCAAATCCTAAATGGAATACGCCCACGAATACCATAATGCAATTTATAGTGGAGTTATGATTTAATGCTAATTAAGGCGAAGTTATGTACTAAAGGCGAATTTAGGGTACGTATTTTTGCCAACCTTTTTTTTTCAAATAGATATTGTAATTTTATATTTTCACTATCGAGACGTTGTGTAATGAAACAGAAGATAGTACAATTTCTCATCTAAGCTGCACGCACATTTTTTAATCTATATCGACCAGCTTTATTAATTTCCCTTAAAAAAGTTTAAACGCCTGATATAAAATTATTAGCAACATCGTTCTATAGCAATAGTGTGTTATCGTTTTTTTTTGCTTTTAGGTACTTGCAAATAGTTATTAATTGTAATAGAGAGGTAAAGGCTGAAAAAAATAGTCAGAGTCGGGTCCTTACGATGCCACTTACAGAATATCATCACTGAGTCAACCGGTGTGAAGTTAGCGGCCAAAGTTATCGGCCGACGATAACCCGACCAAATTAAGAAGTTAACACTTTTAATACGTGTATTTCCATAAAAAAGAGCTTAAGTAGGATATTTATAGGTCAATGGTGAAGAAAAAAGTGGGGCTTTATACAAATAATAGCGTATCACGATAAATTTTACCAACTAGGTATCAAAAATGACTTGAACAGACACCAACATTACGTACTACACAAGTTAACTATAAACGCATTTAAAGACATAAAGACGCTTCAAATCTATTATTCACAGAAGATGTTGATTAAATCCTCACATTTACTGTTTACAAAATACACTTACCATGATTATTAGAGTTTTTGTTAAAAAAATTGTACGGCCATAAGATTCTAAGCATACAAAACTAAATTAAAACCTTTTCTAGACAGAAAGACATTTTCTAATTGATACCAACAATAAAGAGTTATTTTTTTTAAATAAAAATGCATTCAGAACCGACTTTCCTTGCTATATATAGATATTGCAACTGAATAATAGTAAGCGGCGCAACGATTCTGAAATTATTTTTTTAAAGTTGACACAATTCTAGATTATGAAAAGTTATTATTACAACAATGAAAACCGTTAATCAAAAGCTTTTGTCGAAATATTTAAAATCCAAAAAACACGCTTTTCAAAGTCGATTCCCGAAAAATATCCATTGGCCGAGTCAGCGGCCGAAATCTTCCTGACACAAATCACTACTTTTGACGAACTTCTAGACATTAAGACGCTTTCAAACTTACACCAACGTAGGCAGCTATCGTGGGCTTTCATAAAAAGCTTTCCAAACCGACTTTCCTCGCTGTCTATAGATATTGCAACACAATAATAGTTAGCGGCGGAACGATTCTGAAACAATTTTTTAAAATATTGATACAATTCCAGATTATGGAAAGTAATTATTACATCAAAGAAAACCGTAAATCCAGAGCTTTCGTCAAAGCTTTCGAAGCCCAATCATATCAATTTTAAAATTTGTTTCCCGAAAAATATCCATTGGCCACGTCAGCGGCCGAAAGCTTTTTGACACAAATCACCACTTTTAACGAACTTCTAGACATTAAGACGCTTTCAAACTTACACCAACGTAGGCAGCTATCATAGGCTTTCAGAAATAGCTTAAAAAACCGACTTTCCTCGCTGTCTATAGATATTGCAACTCAATAATAGTTAGCGGCGGAACGATTCTGAAACAATTTTTTAAAATATTGATACAATTCCAGATTATGGAAAGTAATTATTACATCAAAGAAAACCGTAAATCCAGAGCTTTCGACAAAGCTTTCGAAACCAAATCGTATCACTTTTCAAAGTTGTTTTCCGAAAAATATCCATTGGCCGAGTCAGCGGCTGAAAGTTTCTTGACAGAAATCAGTGATTTTGATAAGCTTCCAGACATTAAGACGCTTAGAAACTTACACCAACGTAAGCCGCTATCATGGGCTTTCAGAAAAGCTTTCAGAAACGACTTTCTTCGCTAACTATAGATTATGCAACTGAAAAATAGTTAGCGGCGGAACAATTCTGAAAATATTTTTTTAAATGTTGATATATTTCTCGATTATGGAAAGTAATAATTACGTCAATGAAAACCGTAAATCCAGAGCTCTTGTCAAAGCTTTCGAAACCCAATCATATCACTTTTAAAACAAATTTCCCGACAAATATCCATTGGCCGAGTCAGCGGCCGAAAACTTCCTGACACAAATCATTACTTTGGACAAACTTCTAGACATTAAGACGCTTACAAACTTACACTAACGTAGGCCGCTATCATGGGCTTTCAGAAAAAGCTTTCAGAAACGACTTTCTTCGTTAACTATAGATATTGCAACTGAAAAATAGTTAGCGGCGGAACAATTCTGAAAATATTTTTTTAAACGTTGATATATTTCTAGGTTATGGAAAGTAATAATTACATTAATGAAAACCGTAAATTGAGAGCTTTTGTCAAAGCTTTCGAAACCCAATCATATCACTTATAAAATTAGTTTCCCGAAAAATATCCATTGGCCACGTCATCGGCCGAAAGCTTCTTGACACAAATCACTACTTTTGACGAACTTGTAGACATTAAGACGCTATCAAACTTACACCAACGTAGGCAGCTATCATAGGCTTTCAGAAAAAGCTTTCAAAACCGACTTTCCTCGCTAACTATATATATTACAACTGAAAAATAGTTAGCGGCGGAACAATTCTAAAATATTTTTTTAAATGTTGATATATTTCTAGATTTTGCAAAGTAATTATTACATTAATGAAAACCGTAAATCGAGAGCTTTTGTCAAAGCTTTCGAAACCCAATCATATCACTTTTACAATTTGTGTCCCGAAAAATATCCATTGGCCACGTCAGCGGCCGAAAGCTTCTTGACACAAATCACTACCTTTGACGAACTTCTAGACATTAAGAGGCTTTCAAACTTACACCAACGTAGACAGCTATCATAGGCTTTCAGAAAAAGCTTTCAAAACCGACTTTCCTCGCTAACTATAGATATTACAAATGAAAAATAGTTAGCGGCGGAACAATTCTGAAAATATATTTTAAATGTTGATATATTTCTAGATTTGGCAAAGTAATAATTACATTAATGAAAACCGTAGATCTAGAGCTTTTGTCAAAGCTTTCGAAACACAATTATATCACTTTTAAAATTTGTTTCCCGAAAAATATCCATTGGCCGCGTCAGTGGCTGAAAGCTTTTTGACACAAATCACCACTTTTAACGAACTTCTAGACATTAAGACGCTTTCAAACTTACACCAACGTAGGTAGCTATCATAGGCTTTCAGAAATAGCTTAAAAAACCGACTTTCCTCGCTGTCTATAGATATTGCAACTCAATAATAGTTAGCGGCGGAACGATTCTGAAAATATTTTATTAAATATTGATACAATTCCAGATTACGGAAAGTAATTATTACATAAATGAAAACCGTAAATCAAGAGCTTTTGTCGAAACTTTCGAAAACCATAAAAATCGCTTTTCAAATCCGTTTCCCGAAAAATATCCATTGGCCGAGTCAGCGGCCGAAATCTTCCTGACACAAATCACTACTTCTGACAAACTTCTAGACATTAAGACGCTTTCAAACTTACACCAACGTAGGCAGATATCGTGGGCTTTCATAAAAAGCTTTCCAAACCGACTTTCCTCGCTGTCTATAGATATTGCAACACAATAATTGTTAGCGGCGGGACGATTCTGAAACAATTTTTTAAAATATTGATACAATTCCAGATTATGGAAAGTAATTATTACATCAAAGAAAACCGTAAATCCAGAGCTTTCGTCAAAGCTTTCGAAACCCAATCGTATCACTTTTCAAAGTTGTTTTCCGAAAAATATCCATTGGCCGAGTCAGCGGCTGAAAGTTTCTTGACAGAAATCAGTGATTTTGATAAGCTTCCAGACATTAAGACGCTTAGAAACTTACACCAACGTAAGCCGCTATCATGGGCTTTCAGAAAAAGCTTTCAGAAACGACTTTCTTCGCTAACTATAGATTATGCAACTGAAAAATAGTTAGCGGCGGAACAATTCTGAAAATATTTTTTTAAATGTTGATATATTTCTCGATTATGGAAAGTAATAATTACGTCATGGAAAACCGTAAATCCAGAGCTTTTGTCAAAGCTTTCGAAACCCAATCATATCACTTTTACAATTTGTGTCCCGAAAAATATCCATTGGCCACGTCAGCGGCCGAAAGCTTCTTGACACAAATCACTACCTTTGACGAACTTCTAGACATTAAGACGCTTTCAAACTTACACCAACGTAGGCAGCTATCATAGGCTTTCAGAAAAAGCTTTCAAAACCGACTTTCCTCGCTAACTATAGATATTACAACTGAAAAATAGTTAGCGGCGGAACAATTCTGAAAATATTTTTTTAAATGTTGATATATTTCTAGATTTTGCAAAGTAATAATTACATTAATGAAAACCGTGAATCGAGAGCTTTTGTCAAAGCTTTCGAAACCCAATCATATCACTTTTACAATTTGTGTCCCGAAAAATATCCATTGGCCACGTCAGCGGCCGAAAGCTTCTTGACACAAATCACTACCTTTGACGAACTTCTACATTAAGACGCTTTCAAACTTATACCAACGTAGACAGCTATCATAGGCTTTCAGAAAAAGCTTTCAAAACCGACTTTCCTCGCTAACTATAGATATTACAAATGAAAAATAGTTAGCGGCGGAACAATTCTGAAAATATATTTTAAATGTTGATATATTTCTAGATTTGGCAAAGTAATAATTACATTAATGAAAACCGTAGATCTAGAGCTTTTGTCAAAGCTTTCGAAACACAATTATATCACTTTTAAAATTTGTTTCCCGAAAAATATCCATTGGCCGCGTCAGCGGCCGAAAGCTTTTTGACACAAATCACCACTTTTAACGAACTTCTAGACATTAAGACGCTTTAAAAACTTACACCAACGTAGGCAGCTATCATAGGCTTTCAGAAATAGCTTAAAAAATCGACTTTCCTCGCTGTCTATAGATATTGCAACTCAATAATAGTTAGCGGCGGAACGATTCTGAAAATATTTTATTAAATATTGATACAATTCCAGATTACGGAAAGTAATTATTACATAAATGAAAACCGTAAATCAAGAGCTTTTGTCGAAACTTTCGAAAACCATAAAAATCGCTTTTCAAATCCGTTTCCCGAAAAATATCCAATGGCCGAGTCAGCGGCCGAAATCTTCCTGACACAAATCACTACTTCTGACAAACTTCTAGACATTAAGACGCTTTCAAACTTACACCAACGTAGGCAGCTATCGTGGGCTTTCATAAAAAGCTTTCCAAACCGACTTTCCTCGCTGTCTATAGATATTGCAACACAATAATAGTTAGCGGCGGAACGATTCTGAGACAATTTTTTAAAATATTGATACAATTCCAGATTTTGGAAAGTAATTATTACATCAAAGAAAACCGTAAATCCAGAGCTTTCGTCAAAGCTTTCGAAACCCAATCGTATCACTTTTCAAAGTTGTTTTCCGAAAAATATCCATTGGCCGAGTCAGCGGCTGAAAGTTTCTTGACAGAAATCAGTGATTTTGATAAGCTTCCAGACATTAAGACGCTTAGAACCTTACACCAACGTAAGCCGCTATTATGGGCTTTCAGAAAAAGCTTTCAGAAACGACTTTCTTCGCTAACTATAGATATTACAAATGAAAAATAGTTAGCGGCGGAACAATTCTGAAAATATATTTTAAATGTTGATATATTTCTAGATTTGGCAAAGTAATAATTACATTAATGAAAACCGTAGATCTAGAGCTTTTGTCAAAGCTTTCGAAACACAATTATATCACTTTTAAAATTTGTTTCCCGAAAAATATCCATTGGCCGCGTCAGCGGCCGAAAGCTTTTTGACACAAATCACCACTTTTAACGAACTTCTAGACATTAAGACGCTTTCAAACTTACACCAACGTAGGCAGCTATCATAGGCTTGCAGAAAAAGCTTTCAAAACCGACTTTCCTCTCTAACTATAGATATTACAACTGAAAAATAGTTAGCGGCGGAACAATTCTGAAAATATTTTTTTAAATGTTGATATATTTCTCGATTATGGAAAGTAATAATTACGTCAATGAAAACCGTAAATCCAGAGCTTTTGTCAAAGCTTTCGAAAACCAATCATATCACTTTGAAAACAAATTTCCCGACAAATATCCATTGGCCGAGTGAGCGGCCGAAAACTTCCTGACACAAATCATTACTTTGGACAAACTTCTAGACATTAAGACGCTTACGCTTTCAAACTTACACCAACGTACACAGCTATCATAGGCTTTCAGAGAAAGCTTTCAAAACCGACTTTCCTCGCTAACTATAGATATTACAAATGAAAAATAGTTAGCGGCGGAACAATTCTGAAAATATATTTTAAATGTTGATATATTTCTAGATTTGGCAAAGTAATAATTACATTAATGAAAACCGTAGATCTAGAGCTTTTGTCAAAGCTTTCGAAACACAATTATATCACTTTTAAAATTTGTTTCCCGAAAAATATCCATTGGCCGCGTCAGCGGCCGAAAGCTTTTTGACACAAATCACCACTTTTAACGAACTTCTAGACATTAAGACGCTTTCAAACTTACACCAACGTAGGCAGCTATCATAGGCTTGCAGAAAAAGCTTTCAAAACCGACTTTCCTCTCTAACTATAGATATTACAACTGAAAAATAGTTAGCGGCGGAACAATTCTGAAAATATTTTTTTAAATGTTGATATATTTCTCGATTATGGAAAGTAATAATTACGTCAATGAAAACCGTAAATCCAGAGCTTTTGTCAAAGCTTTCGAAACCCAATCATATAACTTTTAAAACAAATTTCCCGACAAATATCCATTGGCCGAGTCAGCGGCCGAAAACCTCCTGAAACAAATCACTACTTTGGACAAAGTTCTAGACATTAAGACGCTTACAAACTTACACTAACGTAGGCCGCTATCATGGGCTGTCAGAAAAAGCTTTCAGAAACGACTTTCTTCGTTAACTCTGGATATTGCAAATGAAAAATAGTTAGCGGCGGAACAATTCTGAAAAGATTTTTTTAAATGTTGATATATTTCTAGATTTTGCAAAGTAATAATTACATTAATGAAAACCGTAAATCGAGAGCTTTTGTCAAAGCTTTCGAAACCCAATCATATCACTTTTAAAACAAATTTCCCGACAAATATCCATTGGCCGAGTCAGCGGCCGAAAACTTCCTGACACAAATCACTACTTTGGACAAACTTCTAGACATCAAGACGCTTATAAACTTACACTAACGTAGGCCGCTATCATGGGCTTTCAGAAAAAGCTTTCAGAAACGACTTTCTTCGTTAACTATAGATATTGCAACTGAAAAATAGTTAGCGGCGGAACAATTCTGAAAATATATTTTTAAACGTTGATATATTTTTAGATTTTGCAAAGTAATAATTACAATTAATGAAAACCGTAAATCGAGAGCTTTTGTCAAAGCTTTCGAAACCCAATCATATCACTTTTACAATTTGTGTCCCGAAATTTATCCATTGGCCACGTCAGCGGCAGAAAGCTTCTTGACACAAATCACCACTTTTAACGAACTTCTAGACATTAAGACGCTTTCAAACTTACACCAACGTAAGCAGCTATCATAGGCTTTCAGAAAAAGCTTTCAAAACCGACTTTCCTCGCTAACTATAGATATTACAAATAAAAAATAGTTAGCGGCGGAACAATTCTGAAAATATTTTTTTTAATGTTGATATATTTCTAGATTTTGCAAAGTAATAATTACATTAATGAAAACCGTAAATCAAGAGCTTTTGTTAAAGCTTTCGAAACCCAATCATATCACTTTTACAATTAATTTCCCGAAAAATATCCATTGGCCACGTTAGCGGCCGAAAGCTTCTTGACACAAATCTCTACTGTTGACGAACTTGTAGACGTTAAGACGCTTTCAAACTTACACCAACGTAGGCAGCTATCATAGGCTTTCAGAAAAAGGTTTCAAAACCGACTTTCTTCGCCAACTATAGAATAGATATTACAACTGAAAAATAGTTAGCGGCGGAACAATTCTGAAAATATTTTTTTAAATGTTGATATATCTCTAGATTTGGCAAAGTAATAATTACATTAATTAAAACCGTAGATCTAGAGCTTTTGTCAAAGCTTTCGAAACCCAATCATATCACTTTTAAAATTTGTTTTCCGAAAAATATCCATTGGCCACTTTAGCGGCCGAAAGCTTCTTGACACAAATCTCTACTTTTGACGAACTTGTAGACGTTAAGACGCTTTCAAACTTACACCAACGTAGGCAGCTGTCATAGGCTTTCAGAAAAAGCTTTCAAAACCGACTTTCCTCGCTAACTATAGATATTACAACTGAAAAATAGTTAGCGGCGGAACAATTCTGAAAATAATTTTTTAAATGTTGATATATTTCTAGATTTTGCAAAGTAATAATTCTATTAATGAAAACCGTAAATCAAGAGCTTTTGTTAAAGCTTTCGAAACCCAAATTATATCACTTTTAGAATTAATTTCCCGAAAAACATCCATTGGCCACGTTAGCGGCCGAAAGCTTCTTGACACAAATCTCTACTTTTGACGAACTTGTAGACGTTAAGACGCTTTCAAACTTTCACCAACGTAGGCAGCTATCATAGGCTTTCAGAAAAAGCTTTCAAAACCGACTTGTCTCGCTAACTATAGATATTAAACACTGAAAAATAGTTAGCGGCGGAACAATTCTGAAAATAATTTTTTAAATGTTGATATATTTCTAGATTTTGCAAAGTAATAATTCTATTAATGAAAACCGTAAATCAAGAGCTTTTGTTAAAGCTTTCGAAACCCAATAATATCACTTTTAAAATTTGTTTCCCGAAAAAATATCCATTGGCCGCATCAGCGGCCGAAAGATTTTTGACACAAATCAACACTTTTAACGAAATTCTAGACATTAAGACGCTTTCAAACTTACACCAACGTAGGCAGCTATTATTGAGAAAAAGCTTTCAAAACCGACTTTCCTCGCTGTCTATAGATATTGCAACTTAATAATAGTTAGCGGCGGAACGATTCTGAAAATATTTTATTAAATATTGATACAATTCCAAATTTTTGGAAAGTAATTATTACATCTAAGAAAACCGCAAATCCAGAGCTTTCATCATAGCTTTCGAAACCCAATTATATCACTTTTAAACTTGTTTCGCAAAAAAAATATCCATTGGCTGAGTCAGCGGCCGAAATCTTCTTGACACAAATCACTATTTTTGACGAACTTCTAGACATTAAGACGCTTTCAAACTTACACCCAACGTAGGCGGCTATTATAGGCTTTGAGAAAAAGCTTTCAAAACCGACTTTCCTCGCTGTCTATAGATATTGCAACTTAATAATAGTTAGCGGCGGAACGATTCTGAAAATATTTTATTAAATATTGATACAATTCCAGATTATGGAAAGTAATTATTACATCAAAGAAAACCGTAAATCCAGAGCTTTCGTCAAAGCTTTCGAAACCCAATCGTATCACTTTTCAAAGTTGTTTTCCGAAATATATCCAATGGCCGAGTCAGCGGCTGAAAGTTTCTAGACAGAAATCAGTGATTTTGATAAGCTCCCAGACATTAAGAGACGCTTAGAAACATATACCAACGTAAGCCGCTATCATAAGCTTTCAGAAAAAGCTTTCAAAAACGACTTTCTTCGCTAATTGCAACTGAAAAATAGTTAGCGGCGGAAAAATTCATAAAATATTTATTAAATGTTGATATAGTTGTGGATTATGGAAAGTGATAATTACGTCAATGATACCGTAAATCCAGTGCTTTTGTCAAAACTTTCAAAAAAACAAAAATAACACTAAAAATATCACTTTTAAAAAAATATCCCGAAATATATCCATTGGCCGAGTCAGCGGCCGAAAACTTCCTGACACAAATCACTAATTTTGACAAACTTCTAGACATTAAGACGCATTCAAACTTACTCCAACGTAGCCAGCTATCATAAGCCCTCTGAAAAATCTTTCAAAACCGACTTTCTTCGTTGTCTAAAGATATTGCAACTGAAAAATAGTTAGCGGCGGAACAATTCTGAAAATATTTTTTTAAATGTTGATATATTTCTAGATTTTGCAAAGTAATAATTACATTAATGAAAACCGTAAATCAAGAGCTTTTGTCAAAGCTCTAGAAACCCAATCATATCACTTTTAAAATTTGTGTCCCGAAAAATATCCATTGGCCACGTCAGCGGCCGAAAGCTTCTTGACACAAATCACTACCTTTGACGAACTTCTAGACATTAAGACGCTTTCAAACTTACACCAACGTAGGCAGCTATCATAGGCTTTCAGAAAAAGCTTTCAAAACCGACTTTCTTCGCTAACTATAGATATTACAAATAAAAATAGTTAGCGGCGGAACAATTCTGAAAATATTTTTTTAAATGTTGATATATTTCTAGATTTTGCAAAGTAATAATTACATTAAAGAAAACCATAAATGGAGAGCTTTTGTCAAAGCTTTCGAAACACAATCATATCAATTTTAAAATTTGTCTCCCGAAAAATATCCATTGGCAACGTCAGCGGCCGAAAGCTTTTTGACACAAATTACTACTTTTGACGAACTTCTAAACATTAAGACGCTTTCAAACTTACACCAACGTAGGCAGCTATTATAGGCTTTGAGAAAAAGCTTTCAAAACCGACTTTCCCTCGCTGTCTATAGATATTGCAACTTAATAATAGTTAGCGGCGCAACGATTCTGAATTTATTTTTTTAAAGTTGACACAATTCTAGATTATGAAAAGTTATTATTACAACAATTAAAACCGTTACTCAAAAGCTTTTGTCGAAATATTTAAAATCCAAAAAACACGCTTTTCAAAGTCGATTCCCGAAAAATATCCATTGGCCGAGTCAGCGGCCGAAATCTTCCTGACACAAATCACTACTTTTGACGAACTTCTAGACATTAAGACGCTTTCAAACTTACACCAACGTAGGCAGCTATCGTGGGCTTTCATAAAAAGCTTTCCAAACCGACTTTCCTCGCTGTCTATAGATATTGCAACTTAATAATAGTTAGCGGCGGAACGATTCTGAAAATATTTTATTAAATATTGATACAATTCCAGTTAACTATTTTTCAGTTTTAATATATATAGTTAGCGAGGAAAGTCGGTTTTGAAAGCTTTTCTGAAAGCCTATGATAGCTGCCTACGTTGGTGTAAGATTGAAAGCGTCTTAATGTCCAGAAGTTCGTCAAAAGTAGTGATTTGTGTCAAGAAGCTTTCGGCCGCTGACGCGGCCAATGGATATTTTTCGGGAAACAAATTTTAAAATTGATATGATTGGGCTTCGAAAGCTTTGACAAAAGCTCTCCATTTATGGTTTTCTTTTATGTAATTATTACTTTGCAAAATCTAGAAATATATCAACATTAAAAAAAAACAGATTTGTTCCGCCGCTAACTATTTTTCATTTGTAATATCTATAGTTAGCGAGGAAAGTCGGTTTTGAAAGCTTTTTCTGAAAGCCTATGATAGCTGTCTACGTTGGTGTAAGTTTGAAAGCGTCTTAATGTCTAGAAGTTCGTTAAAGGTAGTGATTTGTGTCAAGAAGCTTTCGGCCGCTGACGTGGCCAATGGATATTTTTCGGGACACAAATTGTAAAAGTGATATGATTGGGTTTCGAAAGCTTTGACAAAAGCTCTCGATTAACGGTTTTCATTAATGTAATTATTACTTTGCAAAATCTAGAAATATATCAACATTAAAAAAAAAACAGAATTGTTCCGCCGCTAACTATTTTTCATTTGTAATATATATAGTTAGCGAGGAAAGTCGATTTTGAAAGCTTTTTCTGAAAGCCTATGATAGCTGCCTACGTTGGTGTAAGTTTGAAAGCGTCTTAATGTCTAGAAGTTCGTCAAAAGTAGTGATTTGTGTTAGGAAGATTTCTGCCACTGACTCGGCCAATGGATATTTTTCAGGAAACGAATTTGCAAAGCAATTTGTATGGTTTTCAAAAGTTTCGACATAAGCTCTTATTTCACGGTTTTCATTGTTGTAATAATTACTTTCCATAATCTAGAATTGTATCAACATTTAATATATATTTTTAGAATCGTTCCGCCTAAATATATCTTAATTGCAATATCTATAGACAGCGAGGAAAGTCGGTTTTGAAAGATTTTTCAGAAAGCTCATGATAGCTGGCTACGTTGGAGTAAGTTTGAATGTGTCTTGATGTCTAGAAGTTTGTCCAAAGTAGTGATTTGTGTCAGGAAGTTTTCGGCCGCTGACTCGGCCAATGGATATTTTTCGGGATTTTTTTTTAAAGTGATATGATTGGGTTTCGAAAGCTTTGACAAAAGCTCTCGATTAACGGTTTTCATTAATGTAATTATTACTTTGCAAAATCTAGAAATATATCCGCCGCCAACTATTTTTCAGTTGTAATATATATAGTTAGCGAGGAAAGTCGGTTTAGAAAGCTTTTTTTGAAAGCCTATGATAGCTGCCTACGTTAGTGTAAGTTTGAAAGCGTCTTAATGTCTACAAGTTTGTCAAAGGTAGTGATTTGTGTCAAGAAGCTTTCGGCCGCTGACGTGGCCAATGGATATTTTCGGGACACAAATTGTAAAAGTGATATGATTGGGTTTCGAAAGCTTTGACAAAAGCTCTCGATTTACGGTTTTCATTAATGTAATTATTACTTTGCAAAATCTAGAAATATATCAACATTTAAAAGAATATTTTCAGAATTGTTCCGCCGCTAACTATTTTTCAGTTGTAATATCTATAGTTAGAGAGGAAAGTCGGTTTTGAAAGCTTTTTCTGAAAGCCTATGATAGCTGCCTACGTTGGTGTAAGTTTGAAAGCGTCTTAATGTCTAGAAGTTCGTAAAAAGTAGTGATTTGTGTCAAGAACCTTTCGGCCGCTGACGTGGCCAATGGATATTTTTCGGGAAACAAATTTTAAAAGTGATATGATTGGGTTTAGAAAGCTTTGAAAAAAGCTCTAGATCGACGGTTTTAATTAATGTAATTATTACTTTGCCAAATCTAGAAATATATCAACATTTAAAAAAATATTTTCAGAATTGTTCCGCCGCTAACTATTTTTCAGTTGTAATATCTATAGTTAGCGAGGAAAGTCGGTTTTGAAAACTTTTTCTGAAAGCCTATGATAGCTGCCTACATTATTGTAAGTTTGAAAGCGTCTTAACGTCTACAAGTTCGTCAAAAGTAGAGATTTGTGTCAAGAAGCTTTCGGCCGCTAACGTGGCCAATGAATATTTTTCGGGAAATTAATTGTAAAAGTGATATGATTGGGTTTCGAAAGCTTTAACAAAAGCTCTTGATTTACGGTTTTCATTAATGTAATTATTACTTTGCAAAATCTAGAAATATATCAACATTTAAAAAAATATTTTCAGAATTGTTCCGCCGCTAACTATTTTTCAGTTGTAATATCTATAGTTAGAGAGGAAAGTTAGTTTTTAAAGCTTTTTCTGAAAGCCTATGATAGCTGTCTAGGTTGGTGTAAGTTTGAAAGCGTCTTAATGTCTAGAAGTTCGTAAAATGTGGTGATTTGTGTCAAGAAGCTTTCGGCCGCTGACGTGGCCAATGAATATTTTTCGGGAAACAAATTTTAAAAGTGATATGATTGGGTTTCGAAAGCTTTGACAAACGCTCTAGATCGATGGTTTTAATTAATGTAATTATTACTTTGCCAAATCTAGAAATATATCAACATTTAAAAAAATATTTTCAGAATTGTTCCGCCGCTAACTATTTTTCAGTTGTAATATCTATAGTTAGCGAGGAAAGTCGGTTTTGAAGCTTTTTCTGAAAGCCTATGATAGCTGCCTACGTTGGTGTAAGTTTGAAAAGCGTCTTAACGTCTACAAGTTCGTCAAAAGTAGAGATTTGTGTCAAGAAGCTTTCGGCCGCTAACGTGGGCAATGGATATTTTTCGGGGAAATTAATTGTAAAAGTGATATAATTTGGGTTTCGAAAGCTTTAACAAAAGCTCTTGATTTACGGTTTTCATTAATGTAATTATTACTTTGCAAAATCTAGAAATATATCAACATTTAAAAAAATATTTCAGAATTTAGCCGCCGCTAACTATTTTTCAGTTGTAATATCTATAGTTAGCGATGAAAGTCGGTTTTGAAAGCTTTTTCTGAAAGCCTATGATAGCTGCCTACGTTGGTGTAAGTTAGAAAGCGTCTGAATGTCTAGAAGTTCGTTAAAAGTGGTGATTTGTGTCAAGAAGCTTTCGGCCGCTGACGTGGCCAATGGATATTTTTCGGGAAACAAATTTTAAAAGTGATATGATTGGGTTTCGAAAGCTTTGACAAAAGCTCTAGATCTACGGTTTTAATTAATGTAATTATTACTTTGCCAAATCTAGAAATATATCAACATTTAAAAAAATATTTTCAGAATTGTTCCGCCGCTAACTATTTTTCAGTTGTAATATCTATAGTTGGCGAGGAAAGTCGGTTTTGAAAGCTTTTTCTGAAAGCCTATGATAGCTGCCTACGTTGGTGTAAGTTTGAAAGCGTCTTAACGTCTACATGTTCGTCAAAAGTAGAGATTTGTTTCAAGAAGCTTTCGGCCGCTAACGTGGCCAATGGATATTTTTCGGGAAATTAATTGTAAAAGTGATATGATTGGGTTTCGAAAGCTTTAACAAAAGCTCTTGATTTACGGTTTTCATAATGTAATTATTAATTTGCAAAATCTAGAAATATATCAACATTAAAAAAAATATTTTCAGAATTGTTCCGCCGCTAACTATTTTTCATTTGTAATATCTATAGTTAGCGAGGAAAGTCGGTTTTGAAAGCTTTTTCTGAAAGCCTATGATAGCTGTCTACGTTGGTGTAAGTTTGAAAGCGTCTTAATGTCTAGAAGTTCGTTAAAGGTAGTGATTTGTGTCAAGAAGCTTTCGGCCGCTGACGTGGCCAATGGATATTTTTCGGGACACAAATTGTAAAAGTGATATGATTGGGTTTCGAAAGCTTTGACAAAAGCTCTCGATTTACGGTTTTCATTAATGTAATTATTACTTTGCAAAATCTAGAAATATATCAACATTAAAAAAAAAATTCAGAATTGTTCCGCCGCTAACTATTTTTCAGTTGTAATATATATAGTTAGCGAGGAAAGTCGATTTTGAAAGCTTTTTCTGAAAGCCTATGATAGCTGCCTACGTTGGTGTAAGTTTGAAAGCGTCTTAATATCTACAAGTTCGTCAAAAGTAGAGATTTGTGTCAAGAAGCTTTCGGCCGCTAACGTGGCCAATGGATATTTTTCGGGAAATTAATTGTAAAAGTGATATAATTGGGTTTCGAAAGCTTTAACAAAAGCTCTTGATTTACGGTTTTCATTAATGTAATTATTACTTTGCTTAATCTAGAAATATATCAACATTTAAAAAAATATTTTCAGAATTGTTCCGCCGCTAACTATTTTTCAGTTGTAATATCTATAGTTAGAGAGGAAAGTCAGTTTTGAAAGCTTTTTTCTGAAAGCCTATGATAGCTGTCTACGTTGGTGTTAGTTTGAAAGCGTCTTAATGTCTAGAAGTTCGTAAAAAGTGGTGATTTGTGTCAAGAAGCTTTCGGCCGCTGACGTGGCCAATGGATATTTTTCGGGAAACAAATTTTAAAATTGATATGATTGGGTTTCGAAAGCTTTGACAAACGCTCTAGATCGATGGTTTTAATTAATGTAATTATTACTTTGCCAAATCTAGAAATATATCAACATTTAAAAAAATATTTTCAGAATTGTTCCGCCGCTAACTATTTTTCAGTTGTAATATCTATAGTTAGCGAGGAAAGTCGGTTTTGAAAGCTTTTTCTGAAAGCCTATGATAGCTGCCTACGTTGGTGTAAGTTTGAAAGCGTCTTAACGTCTACAAGTTCGTCAAAAGTAGAGATTTGTGTCAAGAAGCTTTCGGCCGCTAACGTGGCCAATGGATATTTTTCGGGAAATTAATTGTAAAAGTGATATAATTTGGGTTTCGAAAGCTTTAACAAAAGCTCTTGATTTACGGTTTTCATTAATGTAATTATTACTTTGCAAAATCTAGAAATATATCAACATTTAAAAAAATATTTTCAGAATTTAGCCGCCGCTAACTATTTTTCAGTTGTAATATCTATAGTTAGCGATGAAAGTCGGTTTTGAAAGCTTTTTCTGAAAGCCTATGATAGCTGCCTACGTTGGTGTAAGTTAGAAAGCGTCTGAATGTCTAGAAGTTCGTTAAAAGTGGTGATTTGTGTCAAGAAGCTTTCGGCCGCTGACGTGGTCAATGGATATTTTTCGGGAAACAAATTTTAAAAGTGATATGATTGGGTTTCGAAAGCTTTGACAAAAGCTCTAGATCTACGGTTTTAATTAATGTAATTATTACTTTGCCAAATCTAGAAATATATCAACATTTAAAAAAATATTTTCAGAATTTAGCCGCCGCTAACTATTTTTCAGTTGTAATATCTATAGTTAGCGATGAAAGTCGGTTTTGAAAGCTTTTTCTGAAAGCCTATGATAGCTGCCTACGTTGGTGTAAGTTAGAAAGCGTCTGAATGTCTAGAAGTTCGTTAAAAGTGGTGATTTGTGTCAAGAAGCTTTCGGCCGCTGACGTGGCCAATGGATATTTTTCGGGAAACAAATTTTAAAAGTGATATGATTGGGTTTCGAAAGCTTTGACAAAAGCTCTAGATCTACGGTTTTAATTAATGTAATTATTACTTTGCCAAATCTAGAAATATAATAATATAATAATAATAATAATAATAAAGCTTTATTTGTCCATGCAAAAAAATATATCTAATAATTGCAATAATAATTCTATAGTGCGTTAACATACGATGTAACTTGAATAATAAAAAATTAATACTTATTGAATATTTATGCACTGGTAAATTTAACTTAATTGGAATGAATTATATTTAATTATAATTAATTTCTTTTCAATTATTGGTATTTAGATTGTTAGAATTTAAATATTTATAAATTTTAATTTAATTTTTGGATGGACCCCCCTTCGGGTAAAAGCCTCCTCCAAGGTATGCCACTTTGTTCTGTCTTTTGCTGTTTTTAGCCATCCTCGGCCTGCTATTGCCACTATTTCGTCTGTCCATCTAGCGTACGGACGGCCACTCGATCTTTTTCCTGTCGGTCCGGTCCAATCAACCGCTCTCCGAGTCCATCGGTTATCCTCGTACCTAGCGACGTGGCCTGCCCACTTCCACTTGCTCTTCAGCGCGAAAGTTAAGGCGTCGGTAACTTTGGATTTCTTGCGGAGGTCAGCATTTCTCACTCTATCTTTGAGCCTTAGTCCCATACTGCTTCTTTCCATTCGCCTTTGCGTGGTTTGAATTTTATTTCTAGTTTTGGTGTCAAACGTCCATGTTTGGCAACCATAAGTAAGACATGGAAGTATAGCCGTGTCCATAACTATTTTCTTAAGTGATAGCGGCAGTTGTGACTTGAAAATTTCTTTATGAGCCCAATATTTTTTCCACGTGATTGCAACTCTCCGCTCCACCTCTTCTAAGTTTCTGTCTGTATTAAATGATATTTGTTTGCCCAAATATATATATTTTGCTACGAATTCAAGGGATATGTTGTTGATCAAAATGGGTGACGTATGGCGGTTAGTCATCACTTTTGTTTTGTCGAGGTTCATTTCTAAGCCGACTTTTGAACTTGCCTGATTTAATTCATTTATCATTTCGTTTAGTTGTTGTGGGCACTCTGAGAATAGGATGATGTCGTCCGCGAATCTAAGATGGCTTAAAAAGGTTCCATTTATTCTTATGCCTCTTCTGGACCATGGTAGGTTTCCCATTACGTGTTGTAAGACGGCTATAAACAATTTTGGAGAAATTGGGTCGCCCTGTCTAACTCCTCTCTTAATGTTGATTGCTGTGCCAACTCTATCCAGTTTAACTCTACTTGTGCTGTTGGAGTAAATATTCTTCAAGATATTAATATACTTTTCTTTTATGTTTAGGGATTCCAGAGCTTCCCAGATGCTTTCATGAGATATTGAGTCAAAAGCTTTTTTATAATCAATAAAAGCTATGTAAAGGGGCCTGTTGAATTCCAGATACTTTTCTATTACCTGGTCAACGACTTGGATGTGGTCCACTGTGCTAAAACCGCTTCTAAATCCGGCTTGCTCGATCGGCTGATGTGCATCTATGTTTGGTGATATTCTTTCTAGTAGACAGGAGGCGAACAGTTTATAAAGGCAGGACATGAGGCTTATGGGGCGGTAATTCCCTATGTCTGTTGCGTCGCCTTTCTTATATAACAATATTATTTCGGATTCCATCCATTGGTGCGGCACAGTTTCCTCCTTTAGGATTTTATTCCATAGAATAGTGATCGGGGTCAGTAGTAGAGTCCTTGCAATTTTGACATATTCGTTAGTGATGCCGTCTGGTCCCGAGCTTTTTTCCGACTTCAGTTTTATTAGATGTTTTAATATTTCTGGCTCTGAAAAGTGTTGTATTGAGCAGGTATCTGTGCTGTGATAAGGGTAAACAAGCTTATTTTGCTCTGCTCTGTCTGGTTGACTGTATAATTTAGAGTAAAAGTCAGTAGCTATATCTATGATCTCGGTACGTGATTTGCATTTGCTATTGCCAGCCTGAAGTGATGGAATCCATGTAATTGATTTATTCAATTCTTTATGGGCTTTTTTGGCTGATCTAGATTTTTCAAGGTGTTTTTGTATTATATTTGTTCTATAAGTGTTGTAGCATTGCCTTATTTCTTTGTTGGTAAGTTTGTAAAGTGTTTTTAAGTTTTCTTTATCGGTTTTGTTTAATTTTTGCTTATTTTGTAGTTTACACCTTTCTTTCATGAGGTCTAGCGCTTTCTCTGACAAGATTTGGCTCTTTTCTTTCCCTTTGACGCTTATTAAACTTTCCTTTATACCGTGAATGTTTTTTGGTGATAGTCTTCCGCGTTGTAGTTGTTGTGCGTAGATATAAGTTCTGGTATATAGTTCTTAAGGTTATTTAGGTACTTTTCTTGCTCATTTGCTGTTTTAAGTTTTCTTGATGAATTACAAAAATTACGTCTGCTCTTACATGTTGATTTTAAATGAATTGTGGCTCTTAGTAGTCTGTGGTCCGAGCCAAATGAGAATGACGACAGAACTTCGTATTTAGAGATTATGTGAGGCTTCGTGGTCATTATATAGTCTATTTCGTTTTTATGGTTTTGTCTGGAGAGATCCATGTCCATCGGTTTTTGGGTTTTAGCTTGAACATTGTGTTGGTGATTTTTAAGTTATATTCCTGAGCGTATTGAATGAGTCTCTCTCCTCGTGAGCTTCTTTTGCCATATCCATATTTACCAGTAACAGGGCTTTCGTGTGTTTTGGGCGTTCCGATTTGTGCATTAAAATCTCCCATAGAGATTATGTACTTCGTAGAGGTAGAGTCGTGAGCTTTATCTAAGTCATTGTAGAAGTTGTCTATTTCCTCCTGTGATGACCTTTCAGTAGGTGCGTATGCCTGAATTATTGCGAAATGTAGGTTTTCTAGTACGATTTCTAGTAAGCACACCCTTTCGGATATTCCCGTGAATTTTATGATTTTTTCTTTGTATTTCTTTTTTACTAGGAATCCTACGCCGTATAGTCCTTTCGTTTTGCCTAAGTAGTACATGATGTATTCGTCGTCTTCTACTATTCTTTCTCCAAAACGGCGAACTTCGCACAACCCAACGACGTCGTGGTTGATGTCTCGTAGCGCTGTCTTTAACTCAATAAGTTTTAGTTCAGAGGAAAGCGATCTAGCGTTCAAAGTACAAATCTTAAAGGTGTCTTTTGTTTGAGTGGTTGTCCTTGGAGGGTTTTGGTCGAACTCTCCCGCGGTGACCGGCCGTACTGGGAGATGAGGGGTGGGTAGAGGGCCCGGTTTTGATTGCTATGCTGTGTTATGCTGTGATGTCTTAGTTTGACTTTGAGAACTGTCGTTATCTGACTCTGTGAAGGTCAGTTTAGGTTTTTGGATTATGTAGTCTTTCATATTTGTTGCTTTATTTTTCTTAGTTGGCTGCCTGCTAGTATGTTGCTCCCGTTGGCTGCTGGGTAGAGTTGTCTCAGGAGATTCGGACAGGTTCCTCTTGCTTGCTTGGTTGCGAGGGAGGGAGTGTTTGTTGTTCAATATAATGAGTTTATCGTATTTTAGATAAGCAATGTTACCTGCTTCTTTTTCTTTCTGTAGTTGGCTTTGCAGCTCCTTACGCTTATTTAATACTTCTAAAGGATAGTCTTCTTTTATGTAGTATGAAGTGTTTTTTAGATGGCGTTTATTTTTCTGAACTTTTAATTTGAAACCCAGTGTATTGAATGTTATTACCACCGGTCTTATCTTCTCTCCTTTTTTTACCCAGTCTTCTCACCGCTTCAATATTGTTAATATCACATGAGACCTTTAAATGTGTATTTATTGTGTTAACTATCGATTCTTCGAGTTCGTGGTATGAGTTTTCACATTCCTCTACGCCAAACAGGACTAAATTCCGCCGTCTAGACTGCCTATCAAAGTTTTTAATTTTTGTACTTTGTTCTTCGATTTTTTGTTCTAATAATTCGTTTTTCAGTTCCAGGTTGGTAAACTTCTCGCTAATACTATTGGCAATTGTTTTTTTAATGTCTTCTTTCATACCCAGCATGTCTTGTTTCTGTTGTTTTATATCTTTTTGCATGTTAAATAAGATACTTTTAATTTCCTCCATACTGCTCTCTACTGTGCACTCCTAGCTCCCTCTATGAGTAATCTTGTACGCTTTTTTTTTTTGTAGTCCAGTTGGTTGCAATATCGAGTCTATCGATGCGTATTTCGTGGTATCGGTGGTGGTCGTGAGATGGCAGGTTGCGACTGAGCGAAGGTCGTAGCGAGGTAGTTTTAATGAGTAACGTTAGATGGCGCTGTTAACTATGGCGTTGCGTTCGAATGATCATTAGTAACATTACATAGCAATTTATGGGGTTATGATTTTGTTATTGATTTATTGTAAGCACTTTTCAAGTTTTGTTTGAGTCCTGGCTTCTTCGTACACGCACAACAATGGTATATCACTTGATTTAAATGTTTGTTATTAGTCACTTAAAGTGTTTTGAGTGTCTTTTTGGTCGATCGTATTTTTCACTTTTCACTCAATGTTTCTGGTTTTACACTTCAATCTTTATATTGTCCAAGACAGTTGTCACATTCTTCACATGTTTTTGCACAGTTCATATTATATAAAACACTAAAACATTTTAAAAACTTTATTTAATTGCGAGTACGATGTTGACAGTGGCTTAGTGGCGCCCTCTTTCTAGAAATATATCAACATTTAAAAAAATATTTTCAGAATTGTTCCGCCGCTAACAATTTTTCAGTTGTAATATCTATAGTTGGCGAGGAAAGTCGGTTTTGAAAGCTTTTTCTGAAAGCCTATGATAGCTGCCTACGTTGGTGTAAGTTTGAAAGCGTCTTAACGTCTACATGTTCGTCAAAAGTAGAGATTTGTTTCAAGAAGCTTTCGGCCGCTAACGTGGCCAATGAATATTTTTCGGGAAATTAATTGTAAAAGTGATATGATTGGGTTTCGAAAGCTTTAACAAAAGCTCTTGATTTACGGTTTTCATTAATGTAATTATTACTTTGCAAAATCTAGAAATATATCAACATTAAAAAAATATTTTCAGAATTGTTCCGCCGCTAACTATTTTTCATTTGTAATATCTATAGTTAGCGAGGAAAGTCGGTTTTGAAAGCTTTTTCTGAAAGCCTATGATAGCTGCTTACGTTGGTGTAAGTTTAAAAGCGTCTTAATGTCTAGAAGTTTGTTAAAAGTGGTGATTTGTGTCAAGAAGCTTTCTGCCGCTGACGTGGCCAATGGATAAATTTCGGGACACAAATTGTAAAAGTGATATGATTGGGTTTCGAAAGCTTTGACAAAAGCTCTCGATTTACGGTTTTCCTTAATGTAATTATCACTTTGCAAAATCTAGAAATATATCAACGTTTAAAAAAATATTTTCAGAATTGTTCCGCTGCTAACTATTTTTCAGTTGCAATATCTATAGTTAACGAAGAAAGTCGTTTCTGAAAGCTTTTTCTGAAAGCCCATGATAGCGGCCTACGTTAGTGTAAGTTTATAAGCGTCTTGATGTCTAGAAGTTTGTCCAAAGTAGTGATTTGTGTCAGGAAGTTTTCGGCCGCTGACTCGGCCAATGGATATTTGTCGGGAAATTTGTTTTAAAACTGATATGATTAGGTTTCGAAAGCTTTGACAAAAGCTCTCGTTTTACGGTTTTCATTAATGTAATTATTACTTTGCAAAATCTAGAAATATATCAACATTAAAAAAAATATTTTCAGAATTGTTCCGCCGCTAACTATTTTTCATTTGTAATATCTATAGTTAGCGAGGAAAGTCGGTTTTGAAAGCTTTTTCTGAAAGCCTATGATAGCTGTCTACGTTGGTGTAAGTTTGAAAGCGTCTTAATGTCTAGAAGTTCGTTAAAGGTAGTGATTTGTGTCAAGAAGCTTTCGGCCGCTGACGTGGCCAATGGATATTTTTCGGGACACAAATTGTAAAAGTGATATGATTGGGTTTCGAAAGCTTTGACAAAAGCTCTCGATTTACGGTTTTCATTAATGTAATTATTACTTTGCAAAATCTAGAAATATATCAACATTAAAAAAAAAAAATTCAGAATTGTTCCGCCGCTAACTATTTTTCAGTTGTAATATATATAGTTAGCGAGGAAAGTCGATTTTGAAAGCTTTTTCTGAAAGCCTATGATAGCTGCCTACGTTGGTGTAAGTTTGAAAGCGTCTTAATATCTACAAGTTCGTCAAAAGTAGAGATTTGTGTCAAGAAGCTTTCGGCCGCTAACGTGGCCAATGGATATTTTTCGGGAAATTAATTGTAAAAGTGATATAATTGGGTTTCGAAAGCTTTAACAAAAGCTCTTGATTTACGGTTTTCATTAATGTAATTATTACTTTGCTTAATCTAGAAATATATCAACATTTAAAAAAATATTTTCAGAATTGTTCCGCCGCTAACTATTTTTCAGTTGTAATATCTATAGTTAGAGAGGAAAGTCAGTTTTGAAAGCTTTTTGCTGAAAGCCTATGATAGCTGTCTACGTTGGTGTAAGTTTGAAAGCGTCTTAATGTCTAGAAGTTCGTAAAAAGTGGTGATTTGTGTCAAGAAGCTTTCGGCCGCTGACGTGGCCAATGGATATTTTTCGGGAAACAAATTTTAAAAGTGATATGATTGGGTTTCGAAAGCTTTGACAAACGCTCTAGATCGATGGTTTTAATTAATGTAATTATTACTTTGCCAAATCTAGAAATATATCAACATTTAAAAAAATATTTTCAGAATTGTTCCGCCGCTAACTATTTTTCAGTTGTAATATCTATAGTTAGCGAGGAAAGTCGGTTTTGAAAGCTTTTTCTGAAAGCCTATGATAGCTGCCTACGTTGGTGTAAGTTTGAAAGCGTCTTAACGTCTACAAGTTCGTCAAAAGTAGAGATTTGTGTCAAGAAGCTTTCGGCCGCTAACGTGGCCAATGGATATTTTTCGGGAAATTAATTGTAAAAGTGATATAATTTGGGTTTCGAAAGCTTTAACAAAAGCTCTTGATTTACGGTTTTCATTAATGTAATTATTACTTTGCAAAATCTAGAAATATATCAACATTTAAAAAAATATTTTCAGAATTTAGCCGCCGCTAACTATTTTTCAGTTGTAATATCTATAGTTAGCGATGAAAGTCGGTTTTGAAAGCTTTTTCTGAAAGCCTATGATAGCTGCCTACGTTGGTGTAAGTTAGAAAGCGTCTGAATGTCTAGAAGTTCGTTAAAAGTGGTGATTTGTGTCAAGAAGCTTTCGGCCGCTGACGTGGCCAATGGATATTTTTCGGGAAACAAATTTTAAAAGTGATATGATTGGGTTTCGAAAGCTTTGTCAAAAGCTCTAGATCTACGGTTTTAATTAATGTAATTATTACTTTGCCAAATCTAGAAATATATCAACATTTAAAAAAATATTTTCAGAATTGTTCCGCCGCTAACTATTTTTCAGTTGTAATATCTATAGTTGGCGAGGAAAGTCGGTTTTGAAAGCTTTTTCTGAAAGCCTATGATAGCTGCCTACGTTGGTGTAAGTTTGAAAGCGTCTTAACGTCTACATGTTCGTCAAAAGTAGAGATTTGTTTCAAGAAGCTTTCGGCCGCTAACGTGGCCAATGGGTATTTTTCGGGAAATTAATTGTAAAAGTGATATGATTGGGTTTCGAAAGCTTTAACAAAAGCTCTTGATTTACGGTTTTCATTAATGTAATTATTACTTTGCAAAATCTAGAAATATATCAACATTAAAAAGAATATTTTCAGAATTGTTCCGCCGCTAACTATTTTTCATTTGTAATATCTATAGTTAGCGAGGAAAAGTCGGTTTTGAAAGCTTTTTCTGAAAGCCTATGATAGCTGCCTACGTTGGTGTAAGTTTAAAAGCGTCTTAATGTCTAGAAGTTCGTTAAAAGTGGTGATTTGTGTCAAGAAGCTTTCTGCCGCTGACGTGGCCAATGGATAAATTTCGGGACACAAATTGTAAAAGTGATATGATTGGGTTTCGAAAGCTTTGACAAAAGCTCTCGATTTACGGTTTTCCTTAATGTAATTATCACTTTGCAAAATCTAGAAATATATCAACGTTTAAAAAAATATTTTCAGAATTGTTCCGCTGCTAACTATTTTTCAGTTGCAATATCTATAGTTAACGAAGAAAGTCGTTTCTGAAAGCTTTTTCTGAAAGCCCATGATAGCGGCCTACGTTAGTGTAAGTTTATAAGCGTCTTGATGTCTAGAAGTTTGTCCAAAGTAGTGATTTGTGTCAGGAAGTTTTCGGCCGCTGACTCGGCCAATGGATATTTGTCGGGAAATTTGTTTTAAAAGTGATATGATTAGGTTTCGAAAGCTTTGACAAAAGCTCTCGATTTACGGTTTTCATTAATGTAATTATTACTTTGCAAAATCTAGAAATATATCAACATTTAAAAAAATCTTTTCAGAATTGTTCCGCCGCTAACTATTTTTCAGTTGCAATATCTATAGTTAACGAAGAAAGTCGTTTCTGAAAGCTTTTTCTGACAGCCCATGATAGCGGCCTACGTTAGTGTAAGTTTGTAAGCGTCTTAATGTCTAGAACTTTGTCCAAAGTAGTGATTTGTTTTAGGAGGTTTTCGGCCGCTGACTCGGCCAATGGATATTTGTCGGGAAATTTGTTTTAAAAGTGATATGATTGGCTTTCGAAAGCTTTGACAAAAGCTATGGATTTACGGTTTTCATTGACGTAATTATTACTTTCCATAATCGAGAAATATATCAACATTTAAAAAAATATTTTCAGAATTGTTCCGCCGCTAACTATTTTTTCAGTTGCATAATCTATAGTTAGCGAAGAAAGTCGTTTCTGAAAGCTTTTTCTGAAAGCCCATGATAGCGGCTTATGTTGGTGTAAGTTTCTAAGCGTCTTAATGTCTGGAAGCTTATCAAAATCACTGATTTCTGTCAAGAAACTTTCAGCCGCTGACTCGGCTAATGGATATTTTTCGGAAAACAACTTTGAAAAGTGATACGATTGGGTTTCGAAAGCTTTGACGAAAGCTCTGGATTTACGGTTTTCTTTGATGTAATAATTACTTTCCATAATCTGGAATTGTATCAATATTTAATAAAATATTTTCAGAATCGTTCCGCCGCTAACTATTATTAAGTTGCAATATCTATAGACAGCGAGGAAAGTCGGTTTTGAAAGCTTTTTCTCAAAGCCTATAATAGCTGCCTACGTTGGTGTAAGTTTGAAAGCGTCTTAATGTCTAGAAGTTTGTCAGAAGTAGTGATTTGTGTCAGGAAGATTTCGGCCGCTGACTCGGCCAATGGATATTTTTCGGGAAACGAATTTGAAAAGCGATTTTTATCGTTTTCGAAAGTTTCGACAAAAGCTCTTGATTTACGGTTTTCATTTATGTAATAATTACCTTCCGTAATCTGGAATTGTATCAATATTTAATAAAATATTTTCAGAATCGTTCCGCCGCTAACTATTATTGAGTTGCAATATCTATAGACAGCGAGGAAAGTCGGTTTTGAAAGCTTTTTCTGAAAGCCTATGATAGCTGCCTACGTTGGTGTAAGTTTGAAAGCGTCTTAATGTCTAAAAGTTTGTTAAAAGTGGTGATTTGTGTCAAAAAGCTTTCGGCCGCTGACGCGGGCAATGGATATTTTTCGGGAAACAAATTTTAAAAGTGATATAATTGTGTTTCGAAAGCTTTGACAAAAGCTCTAGATCTACGGTTTTCATTAATGTAATTATTACTTTGCCAAATCTAGAAATATATCAACATTTAAAATATATTTTCAGAATTGTACCGCCGCTAACTATTTTTCATTTGTAATATCTATAGTTAGCGAGGAAAGTCGGTTTTGAAAGCTTATTCTGAAAGCTTATGATAGCTGTCTACGTTGGTGTAAGTTTGAAAGCTTCTTAATGTCTAGAAGTTCGTTAAAAGTAGTGATTTGTGTCAAGAAGCTTTCGGCCGCTGACGTGGCCAATGGATATTTGTCGGGACACAAATTGTAAAAGTGATATGATTGGGTTTCGAAAGCAGTGACAAAAGCTCTCGATTTACGGTTTTCATTGATGTAATAATTACTTTGCAAAATCTAGAAATATATCAACATTTAAAAAAATATTTTAGAATTGTTCCGCCGCTAACTATTTTTCAGTTGTAATATATATAGTTAGCGAGGAAAGTCAGTTTTGAAAGCATTTTCTGAAAGCCTATGATACCTGCCTACGTTGGTGTAAGTTTGAAAGCGTCTTAATGTCTACAAGTTCGTCAAAAGTAGTGATTTGTGTCAAGAAGCTTTCGGCCGATGACGTGGCCAATGGATATTTTTCGGGAAACTAATTTTATAAGTGATATGATTGGGTTTCGAAAGCTTTGACAAAAGCTCTGGATTTACGGTTTTCATTGACGTAATTATTACTTTCCATAATCGAGAAATATATCAACATTTAAAAAAATATTTTCAGAATTGTTCCGCCGCTAACTATTTTTCAGTTGCATAATCTATAGTTAGCGAAGAAAGTCGTTTCTGAAAGCTTTTTCTGAAAGCCCATGATAGCGGCTTACGTTGGTGTAAGTTTCTAAGCGTCTTAATGTCTGGAAGCTTATCAAAATCACTGATTTCTGTCAAGAAACTTTCAGCCGCTGACTCGGCCAATGGATATTTTTCGGAAAACAACTTTGAAAAGTGATACGATTGGATTTCGAAAGCTTTGACGAAAGCTCTGGATTTACGGTTTTCTTTGATGTAATAATTACTTTCCATAATCTGGAATTGTATCAATATTTTAAAAAATTGTTTCAGAATCGTTCCGCCGCTAACTATTATTGTGTTGCAATATCTATAGACAGCGAGGAAAGTCGGTTTGGAAAGCTTTTTATGAAAGCCCACGATAGCTGCCTACGTTGGTGTAAGTTTGAAAGCGTCTTAATGTCTAGAAGTTCGTCAAAAGTAGTGATTTGTGTCAGGAAGATTTCGGCCGCTGACTCGGCCAATGGATATTTTTCGGGAATCGACTTTGAAAAGCGTGTTTTTTGGATTTTAAATATTTCGACAAAAGCTTTTGATTAACGGTTTTCATTGTTGTAATAATAACTTTTCATAATCTAGAATTGTGTCAACTTTAAAAAAATAATTTCAGAATCGTTGCGCCGCTTACTACTATTCAGTTGCAATATCTATATATAGCAAGGAAAGTCGGTTCTGAATGCATTTTTATTTAAAAAAAATAACTCTTTATTGTTGGTATCAATTAGAAAATGTCTTTCTGTCTAGAAAAGGTTTTAATTTAGTTTTGTATGCTTAGAATCTTATGGCCGTACAATTTTTTTAACAAAAACTCTAATAATCATGGTAAGTGTATTTTGTAAACAGTAAATGTGAGGATTTAATCAACATCTTCTGTGAATAATAGATTTGAAGCGTCTTTATGTCTTTAAATGCGTTTATAGTTAACTTGTGTAGTACGTAATGTTGGTGTCTGTTCAAGTCATTTTTGATACCTAGTTGGTAAAATTTATCGTGATACGCTATTATTTGTATAAAGCCCCACTTTTTTCTTCACCATTGACCTATAAATATCCTACTTAAGCTCTTTTTTATGGAAATACACGTATTAAAAGTGTTAACTTCTTAATTTGGTCGGGTTATCGTCGGCCGATAACTTTGGCCGCTAACTTCACACCGGTTGTACCTCTAGTGTAACTTCCATTCGATAGCGTAACGTACCTTTCGCGTTTAGGTTAAGTCTCATTTTGTATGGGATTTTGAACAGCGCGCCAAGCGGGACGTTTTGGAAACTCAAAGAGCGAGTGTAAATTATAAGTACGTTTACTCAAATTGTCGCTCACGTTTACGTTTCGTATCGTATTTATAAGGGATCGCAAACCGTTTTATTTTTTAAACCGTTTTTGTACAATTACTCGGGAACGAAAAGGTTTTCGTTTCCGCTTGCGGTTACCGGTTAAAGAACTATTCTAATGAGGTAACAGTTTATGGCAAATTAGTTTTCTTTTGTGTTTGTGGAAAGAAATTAACCGGTTAAATTGAATATATCTACAAGATACAACGGCAAATATTAGGTCTAGATAACGATATGGATCGGATATGTCAGTGTCAAAAGTGACTTTTTTGTTTGAAGAAACGTCATTTTTGACGCTGAAATATCCGATTCATATCGTATCTTACCTTAAAGTTCGAATCGGGCCGTATGATAAAATCGTTACTGATACCCGACAACGAATCGATACTGGTGAACGCTTTTTATTTGTTACGACTTCGATAATAATTGACCGAGCGACAGCGAAGATCTCCGTTTCAGCTTAGGGACAAAAATCGTACGTCTGTCCGGCTGTTCTCCTCTACAAGTAGTATTCCGCAAACGATTCTCGGGAAATTTGGTGAGATTGTTCGATAGCTATACATATACATATTTTTGCGTCAATACAGTTTAAATGATTTCTTTTAATGGCGTAGCCATGGGGTTCGTGAGAGCAACAGCTCACACAGGCCTAGTTTATAATCATTCCGTTATTAGTTGACTGAATAACCCATACTTATCAAGTAGGCCTTATATATTTAGTAGAGCTTCAGGTATATTCCGCGATTCGTCTGGGCATAAGCGGATAACCTTGCGACCTAGATGCACCGGCCAGACGTCCCGTTATACCCATCTCCAACACTCGATTGCTTCCTAACAATTGCTGAATCTAAGCTAAGCTGGGTGACCACATTCTAATCTAGCGATCGAATTAAAAGTTAAATCACAGCTTCAATCATCGTAAAACTCCAGTCAATTTTTGAGCTTGTGAATTTTTGGAACTCTCTTTTATTTCTATAAGACTTCAAAACCGTAACTATATGTCTTTTGTATTGTTTTATAAGTGTTTTTATATTTTACTTTTATATACATATTGTAAAAATCCTAGCCTAAGAAAAGAAATAAGTAAAGGAGATAATAATATTCTTTATTAAGTACGCGGGCTTTACGAGATCAAACCTAACTTTCATCAATATATTCAGGTAAAACTTTGAATCCTCTAAATAATTACTGAAGGTCATAGTGCTTGTTAATTATGTTGTATGCGGTAAAAAATAAAATATATTATACAAATTGACTAAGTCCCACAGTAAGCTCAATAATACTTGCATACCAAATTTCAACTTTCTTGGATTTCAGGAACTACCCTAAGAGTTTTGATGATCATCAGTGACTGAGTCAGTGCCGAAATCGGGATAATTTAGATATCAATAAAATTGGAAGTATAAGAGTTATATAACTGAAACTTTTCATGTTTAATAGGTCCACTATTTACATCACATCCCGAGAATTTTGTTTATCTGGAATGATCCAAACCCTAGTTATGAGGGTTGCAAAAAGCGTAAGTAGTGCGCTTCGCTTGGCTCGTCTTGGCGTCTGATTTAGCAGTTTGTGTAGATACTTATATCACATCGGGGAACTAGCCCTCCACCCAGATTATTGTCTGCCAATAAAATCGTGCTTATACAGTATACACCGTGCTTTTATTGAATTCCGTTAACGTGGGTAATTTTTTTTTTTTCTATTTTATAAAAAAGTAATTACTTGTTGCTAGGGAATGCTAACCGGTTAACCGGTTAACCGGTTACCCGGTAATTTGACCAATATTACAGTCGGTAAAATACCGGTAATATCCAGCCGTAACCGGGAATTTACCGAACGTTGTATAGGCAAATAAAAATGTAAAAACCTGTTGAATTAGCCCATCTATGTCTTCGTACTTACAAAAACTAAACAATTACTACGGTTTACGATTACGAAGAGACACTTAAAATACTTACTTTTCTGCATCTTATGATTTCGTCGGAGTAGGAACTATTTAGGAAGCAATGTTTTTGAGTGGTCGCTAATCCCTCGCCCTTTCCCTTCTCGCCACCCCTACCCGACCCGCCTTACTATGTTCAGTGTCCTTTGTTTTAGTCTGTAGTGTCCGACAAGTGTAGAATGCGAAAGAACATTATCTACCGCTGGTTACTTGTGTTCAAGATATCGTTCACGAATGTCTAAGCAACATTCTAATTAATCGCCTAGATATTAAACAAACGCAATTATTTTATATATGTATAATTAACAGAATGATCTGATGATGACATGTTCCTGATTCCAACTCCTATCTTAAGAGCCCGGTAACGATTTTAGAGCAAACATTTTAAATTGATAGATTTAGTCGTTGGAATTGTACACCGTCCGTGCGTCCCCGGTAATAGGTAACGAGAAGGGATAGTTTTTAAAAATTCATATAAATTATGGTAGTAAATTATACAAAATGATGTATAAGAACAGTTTCAGCAAATGTTGTAGATTGTTTAAGTATCAAAATTACGTTGAAATTAAGTCAATTTTCAGAGAAATTGTCACTTGTTTTGAAGTTATTTCTGGAGAAAATTGATTTCGTCTAACTTTCATTTACACTACTTCAAATTTATAGTAACAAAAATGTAGTTTATTAAAGTTGAAGTACAGGATATGTGTAATACAAAATTACCATTTTTAGCAGTCCAAACTTAACGAAATTTACAAATAAGATCGACAAAATCACTGCTTTTCGCGCGTTTACCTAAACGTTCATCAGAAAAAAAAACATTACTAATTACGTGAGTCTGTTTAAAAAAATATATTTATTATAATGAAAGATAACAAGACGTGCTAAAAGAAACCAATACTTGTCATTTTTAATAGTTAACAAAAGGTGTACAATTTCATGCGCTTAATCTATCAATTTGACATTTTTGCGACTAAAATCGATAACGGCCTCTTAAAGTGCAATTTTAAAGTAAATTCTTGCTGTTAATTTTTTTTTTCTTATATTTACTAGATTTTAATGAATGTTGATTACGGTTTCAGTTACTTTAATAACAATATTATATTGATAGATGTGTAAATGCAAACTTGTATGACATTTAAATGACGACTGTCACTCTTTAGTTATAATTTTTGTTACCCTTTGATTACTGCGATTTTTAAAGAATTAAAAAAGTTTGATGTTGCTTATTTAATGTACAAGTTCATTTCGCTTTGAAATGATACATGTTTGATTTTTTATTTAATATGATTAGTAAATATATCTTGTTTAATGTTTATGGTTTATTTTCATTATTTTGTTTTCTCGATGTTTCTATAACGTGCTGTTGATTACTTTTAAAGGTTACTGACGAAAATAATGCAAAATCAATGTTTTTTATTTCATAAACGTATAACCGGTAATTTACCGGTTAACCGGTTAGTGGGACCTCGCATCGGTAAATTACCGGTAATGAAAAACGCCCGGTTATTGCATTCCCTACTTGTTGCATATAGCGTTGTTGTAACACGGGCATTACATTAACTCAACCAAACAATTGAAAACTGTGACATATTAATGTCATTTCGAACATCGATCATCGTCCGAGATAGTACTTACGTTTAGTAGCAAATGTATTATCTCGTACTAAGCACTAATCAATATTTAAACAAGCCCTAAGGCAAGTGTACACGCTAGTAGGGGCCTTATCAAATAAAAATGAATTATTAATTATCTCCGAAACGGAGTTAATTAGAATACCGGTGTCTTTGAGAATTGAAGCTCATGTAGGAATGCACCCTTTAAATCAACGGGAAAAAAACACGGTGTAGATACGTTAACGGAATCTCACTGATATGTAGGTAAGTATAGTCGCCATCAGATATATTGGACTGGCCGAGGTGCTCACAAATATCTGAACACGCCTCTATAATCAAGACCTTAGTGTGCGTGTTCAAATAATTTTGTGCAACTCGGCGGCTCTGAATATCTGATGGCGATTGTACATATTACTGAAATAGGTTAATAAATATTCACTAATGAAACATAACAACGGATCCCAGGTTGCGTGAGCCAAGTTCGCTGTTCGCTTTTTTACTATTAAAAGACGCTTGCTTCCCTAACGACTTTTATAATCATTAGGTACATTTATTACTCATGGCACCCGTTGGTGTCTTCCTAGCCATACTATACTTCGTAATTAATTTGTTAATTAATAAAAAACGTATCTATTTTGCCTTTTGGTAAGTACATACTCAATGTATGACACCGACTTGATCTGTAGTTTTGTAAAGTTAAATTGAGTTACAAATTTAATAAACTCACAAAAAGTTTTATATAATCGGCTGAATAATCCAACTAAAGAGCATTTTGTTTCTATTCGATCTTATGTTCGACATTTGTTATTTTGTAAAAACAAAACTTAATCTAACATATAATGTATGTATGTAAACATACATGTTCTCTGAAAAATGAATAGACTCATCAACACATCCAGTAATTTAAAGGATCCGTGAGACTAAATAAATTAAATAATACTATCACATTATTTAGTCCTCAGAGTGTATGTAGACTCTGATATGCACCAACACATCCCGCATGTATCCCGATGCATCCCACTCTATGCTCCATGCAGCCAGGTTAGGTACTTAGTGCCTTAAATTAGCCCCGTTAATCGAGAAACAACAAAATTTAAAAAAATATTTTCTTCAAAATATATAATATAATCCAAAACATATAAGTAATAGTTATGTTCATGCATAAAACGTGCCACTAACCTAGTAAACATCGCAGCAACTTTCAGTGCAACAATACCATTTAAGTACTTTTATGCTGAAGGGCAGGATTCACGATTCTATGACAAATATGTTCTAGATAAGAGACTGCTCACCTCGGAGTTCTTTCGACATGTGCGACTTTATCTTTAAAAAAATGTAGTCTCCGGTTCAAACCTCAGCAATCTCTAGATCACTACTAAACTTCTATCATCTTCATAGGTATTATAGATTTATATGTAGAGCCAATTCGTTTGTGGTATTACGTAATACCAATTTTCTTAAAAATTATACATTATATCATATAATTTATATGACAGTAGCGCTAAGATGGTCGGCTTTTATCATCTGTCATCATGCCTGTCACGTTCTAACAAGGATGTAAGTGCGACAGTGACGCATGACATGACAAGATAAAAAATGCGACCATGATACCGCCGCAAAAAAATTTGGGCCTTGTAGTTGACGAGGAATTGCGTTACATCGAGCACATCAATGCAAAAATCAGAAATGCGTTCTACAGACTGAAAATTTTGTATGGCGTAAGGAACCATTTAACTGAGCCAGTCAGGTTAATGCTGGTGGAATCACTTGTCCTGTCACAGTTCAATTACTGTGATGCAGTCTACGGGTCAAGAATATTTGCCAAAACTGCCCAAGCTATACAAAGAGTACAGAACGCGTGCATGCGATTCTGCTACTCGGTGCCAAAAAGAGCCCACATCTCACCATATCTTAATAAGAACTGTATACTTAAAATGGCGGGCCGAAGAGTATTGCACTTATCCTGTCTTATACAAAAAACTGTAACAACCAAGAAACCCGACTACTTTTATGAAAAAATTAACTGGTTAAAGGATGAGCATCATGTGAATACACGCAGTAAAATACAAAATAAAATATCCTTACCGCACCACAAAACTGTTGGGTATAGAGGGAGCTTTAAATTCTCAGCAGCCAAAATATGGAACGATCTGCCACCACCTCTTAGAAATAATGTGTCCCAAAATACTTTTAAAACTAAACTGAAATCAATATTACTCTATAAAAAGAAGAATACTTAAGCACCTCTGAAACACTTAATGAACAGTACCTTTTTTTCATGTCTTGCCCTAGCTAATAGTCTTTTTTTTTCTTTTCATGGCTTCCCCCTTGCTAAGTTAACTTAGATTTAGTTGTTAATAAATTTTAAAATACTTATATATATTTTAATATTTACTTATAATTAGGGGTGAACTGAAAACCAGCGCTGTGACAGCCAGTCTGTAACACAGCAAATGCTGAGTCCATCCCTTTTGTCACACTAATGTGTTAATTTTATTGTTGCTGCTCTTCTATTCAACGTGTCTACTTGTTTGTTTTTCTTTTAACGTCTTTGTATTCTTGTATGTTTGTGACAATAAATAATTATTATTCTTATTATTATTATTCTTCCCTTTATTTCTTTTTGGTCTTAGGCTAGGTCATTTATAATATGAATATAAAAGTAAAATATAAAAACACTTACAAAACAATACAAAATATATATAAACACATTATAAAAAACCTAACCTAGGGTGCCGCCAGCAGCGGGGCAGGGCCCAAGCTGCCGGTGGTCAGGGCCGCAGAGAGAGGAACCGACGGACTATCCGCGCCGTGTCCAAGATCACCGCCTTCTGCATCTGACCCTTGATCCAACCACCTAGCGAGAGTCTCTCAAGGTGTTGGTCGAGACTCTTCGCTATGAGACCATTCGTTGAAACGACTATCGGGATAATGATCGTCGAATCAACATCCCACATGGCGGTTATCTCGTGAGCCAAGTCTAGGTACTTACTGGACTTGTCCTTCTCGGCTTTCACGAGATTCTCATCATGGGGGATGGTGATGTCGACGAGCACGGCCCGGCGTTGCGATCGATCTATTATCACGATGTCAGGCTTATTGGCTACAATAGTCCTGTCAGTAATAATAGATCGATCCCAATAGAGTGTGGCACGACCATTTTCGAGAACTGGCGCAGGTGAGTACTTGTAGTACGGTACTTCGCGGTCCACAAGGCCGTATAGAAGAGCAAGTTGCTGGTGAATAATCCTGGCTACGAGATTATGTCTGTGCAAGTACTCGCCGTTAGCAAGATGAGAACAACCGGAAATGATATGCCTGAGTGACTCTCCGGGACGGCGGCATGCCCGACAAATGTCGACCGTCGACTCGAAAAACAGATAGCGCTATCGAATATACACAGCTATTTCAACTTCAAAACGTCTTAACTATCTAATAATTTGTATAAAGTTACGCTCAATACTTTTAAGCCCCGCGTTTCGACGGCTCAAAACCAATTGGTCATATGTGCGCTGTATATTGTATGGAGATAAGTCTATTTGGTTGTTGGACAGTGTTTTTGGAAACTGATAAGAGTGTCAGAGGTTTAGCCCTTATCGTTCCAAAATAACGTTTGGGTAGGTATGTCTATGAGAAATAGATAATGTTTAATGACGTTTTGCTAGATAACTTTGAATTGTGGAACATTTTTATATGCGTCTAAATTAAAAATTATTGAGACAAGGTACTTTTAGGTACTCCTTTTACATCTATCTTTTCGTCGGGCTTTTGTTGCTGAGAGGGATAAGGAAAGGTGTAATTACGTTCTTTCTCTGTCCCTCTTAGGAGCAAGGCAGCAGAAATTGTCCGGCGAAAAGGTGCATTGGGGTAACTTCGAAAATGGCATAAATTATGAAAATGACACTGAAAGAAATGGCACATAATACTTTACGCTTACCAATGCATCTTGATTAATGTTGCTACAGTAAAAAGTAGCGGTGACATAATCGGACAGACAGACGGACATGACGAATCTATAAGGGTTCCGTTTTTTGCCATTTGGCTACGGAACCCTAAAAAGTGCTTCTAGTCCGTTGTATTCGGATCGGCTAAAACTTGCCCGTCTCTCCTACTATCCGCAAAATTTCTTAATTATTTGTATACTGGTCCGTATTGATTATTGCGAATTAAAAATATCGTCAGCTGGTTGTGCCGCGGTTTTTGTTAGTTTATTTATGATTATGCTTATTTCGAATTGCAAACAGCAGCATTTGTAGCGCTATCGCCAGATCTGAACGTACGCTTAAAATCAAAAAAATCCGAAGTATTACAGCCACTGGGTAGAAAGCGGCGTACACCTCTCGACACCCCTGAGCCCTCACACCGGTGTTGCCCTTGAGCCATCCTAGATGTCGCTTTTTGTGGGGGCCCATCTTGTGGGGGCGAGTCACCGTCTGCCGGAAATAAAATTGAATACCGTTTTATTAGGCAGGCGTCCGGTTTTTTATCCCATAGCCCAGTATTTAGTCCATCGCTTTCACCCAATAGCCCAGTTCATTTTAGATTCCATCAACCCTCAAATAGTCCTTACACCCTGGCGGGTGCTGCCTCTGCGTGCCTCACATGACACGGGCAAGGGCAGCATCCGCTAGGTGTACCCCTTACATTTCATTAAAGTGTCAAAAGGGACTCTACGTGTTGGCTTCGGCTCCGCGCACGCCTCCCAAAGGTCCGGAGCACCATTGTTCCGTGATGGGAAAGACATAAATATTATACGACATTATTACACAAATTGACTAAGTCCCACAGTGAGCTCAATAAGGCTTGTGTTGAGGGTACCTAGACAACGTTAATTTTGAATCTTATTTCAATTACCATAGGAGTTATAATTAAATAACTGGTTAAAGTTAACTGCATCTAGTATTAAGATAAGACCCACAAAATTGTTAATGGGATCTTTATTTGGAGACTCGAGTGCTGTTTAAAAAAAGATCAATAAAGGATTTGACTCGGGACTTAAAAGACTGAAATCTTTTGGAGCAGTCTTGTAAAAACGAATATACTCTTGTTCCTGCCAATACTGGTCACTCTCTAAAACCTGATTTGAAGGCATTTTAATTCATTGAACATCCTTTTTTGTGGTAGTCATAAACCCTTTCCATAAAGGGCCATCTATCAAGCATATTACTAGGATGTTGTGTACAATTTCTTCTAACAAATTGTGCAACTTTTGTCCCCTGACTGACGGGACAGAATAACAACGGCATTTAAGCTCAGATTGAGATGAAAATCGATATCTGATGATCCCAGAGGACCTTTATTATGATTCCGAGGTCAAATTTTTAGAAAACGCACGCCATTTTGGATTTCGGCATTTAAGCTTAGATTGAGATGAAAAACGATATCTCAGGATCCCAGAGGATCTTTATTATGATTCTGAGGTCAAATTTTTAGAAAACGCACGCCATTTTTGATTTCGGCATTTAAGCTCAGATTGAGATGAAAATCGATATCTGAGGATCCCAGAGGACCTTTATTATGATTCCGAGGTCAAATTTTTAGAAAACGCACGCCATTTTAAATTTCGGCATTTAAGCTCAGATTAAGATGAAAATCGATATCTGCTGATCCCAGAGGACCATTATTGTGAATCTGAGGTCAAATTTTTAGAAAACGCACGCCATTTTTGATTTCGGCTTTTAAGCTCAGATTGAGATGAAAATCGATATCTGAGGATCCCAGAGGACCTTTATTATGATTCCGAGGTAAAATTTTTAGAAAACGCACGCCATTTTAAATTTTGGCATTTAAGCTCAGATTAAGATGAAAATCGATATCTGAGGATCCCAGAGGTTCTTTATTATACTTTTTGTTCCTTCGAAACCAGGCTCGAGTTGTTTTTGCCTTATGTGCAGGAGCTGAGTCCTGTTCAAAGATCCATGGCTGGTTTTGAAATAGGGTGTGGCTTAAGGGCTTCACTATTGGTTCGAGAACGGTTTCCAGTTTCCGGTTTTCACACCTTTTTCACAGAAATGAATCTGTGTTAGCCCTGAGTATGACACACCCAAAATCATGTGTGGCGGGTGCCCACATTTGTGCAACGCAATAGGGTTGTTTCCATCTACAAATCTTAGGGCATAATTGTATCCCAATAAATTCTTTTGGATTATAAGAACATGTTAAACTACTTTTAGGGGACCTATAATGACCATATTTTTGTAAATATTGAATTTAAAATATCTTTTGGCACACGTTCGCCGGATGATATCAGCCTGTCTGTTATTTGCAAAAGCTGACAATCACGAATAACATAAATAAATAAAAAACAGACAAGTGTAATTTTGGGTAGTGACCCTGCCTACGAGACGACCGGTTTGGCCTAGTGGGTAGTGACCCTGCCTACGAAGCTGATGGTCCCGGGTTCAAATCCTGGTAAGGGCATTTATTCGTGTGATGAGCATGGATATTTGTTCCTGAGTCATGGGTGTTTTCTATGTATTTAAGTATTTATAAATATTTATATATTATATATATCGTTGTCTAAGTACCCTCAACACAAGCCTTATTGAGCTTACTGTGGGACTTAGTCAATTTGTGTAATAATGTCCTATAATATTTATTTATTTATTATTTATTTATTAATATTATTAATATTATATTAACAGACAGGCCGATATCGACGAACTGGTAATCAGAGGGCCCCTTTATACCGTGTTAATAATACATCATTCTCACTTAATTCTTTAAGGTGCTGACAATTTCAAGAGTAAACATACACAATTGTCTGTCTGAGACCTCTTCATAGTTCTTAGATCTCTTCTTCTTCTTCTAGTTCTTAGTTAGCCATTCTCTCGTCCTCCTTATAAGAGTAAGCTATGCCTTGCAGTTACTACTGCAGCTAAGTATGGTTTACGATTTAAAGTTACTAGTTTTTTTAAATAAAAAAGATGGTCTTTTAATCTTTTTCAATGCCGTGTCAAACACAAAAGCTGTCACTCGGATGCCATGTCAAAGTGTAAAAACTGAAATTGAACTTTATGTATATGAACTTAGGTCTATGTTGCTCTGTGGTCTATGACGGATTAATCCGTCTTTGGCGTTGGACCTACAGTGCGGATAAATCAGTAATTGGTTAAAAAGGTTAAAACAGATTTATTGTAAGATTTATTCAAATATGTGTTTTAACAAATTGACTAAGCCCCACAGTAAGCTTAAGAGGCAGAGGCTTGTGTTGTGGGTATTCAACGATTTATAAATACATAGAAAACACCCAAGACTCAGGAACAAAATTATCTGTGCTCATTATACAAATAAATGCCCTTATCGGGATTTTAACCATACATGTTTATGGTTCCGATTCAGGCGACAAGATGGCAGACCCTCCAATGCGCACGGTCCCTATAAGATCTATTTACGATATTTCTAACGTCAAAGTGACATTGGTTGCCCGAATCGAGCTGCTTCTGTCAATTACACGACAAACAAACGATACCTAAATGAGAAATTATCTAAACCAGCATCCTTGGTACACATTAAAGTACGATGCTGTATAATAGCAGTTAGATAATGGTAAGCTTAAATATGATCAGTAATACACTGTTAAAATCTTTCGGGTTCCTAGTGAGCACCATGTATAGACAAAACTAGCAACTTTCCTTTCTCGTTTCGATTAAATTTATGGCATTCATAGCGTAGTATCAGCCATTCAAATTGATTAAACATTAATAATTCAATTGAATAAAGATGTTCCACGCTTTTATAACCAAGAACTTTTCCACTAGTGGCATTTAATGAAGTGGAACTACTGATGTTGACCAAAACGGAACTCTTGAACGCGCGAGATTTTTCTTCTTTGTTTTTTTTTTATGATATAAGAGGCAAACGAGCAGACGTCACACCTGATGGTAAGCGATTACCGCCGCCCATGGACACCTGCTAAACCATAGGGGTTGTAAGTTCAGTGCTGGCCTTTAAGATTGGAATACGCTGTTTTCTTAAAGTTTTAAATGTCGTATTGGTCCGGAAATACCGCAGGCGACAGATCATTTCATAGTTTAGCTGTATGAGGCAGGAAGTTTCTAGAGAAATGCACAGTTGAGGACTGCAAACCATCTAAGTGGTGAAAATAAAAATGTTGTAGCGTACTGCGACTTGGAGATGATCGGGCTATGTATGCTTATGGCCAAGGAATTGTTGACGTAGAAATGTCTGTACATGGCAAATGGAATCGTGCTCACCTTACTAACGTGTGGTATGTACCGCAAGCAGGTCAAAACCTTTTCTCAGCTGGTTCAGCCTTAGACCACGGTTACATTGAGGTAGCCGACAAGGACAAGCGCATCTAAAGACAAGAGCGGCAAAGCTGTCAGCATCAGAGAGGGTAATCTGTACAAACTTCTAATGAGAGTAAGAACTGCAAACGCATGTGTAGTCAAAGAAGGGACTAACTTACAAATTTGGCACGATCAAAATGTAAAAGCCTTGAATGAGTCTGTTTTGGACGACAGTGGCGACTGTTTTCCGCGCCACCCGTCGGCGTGTATTCCAGAGGTAAAGTAAGGACAGGTAAAGTGCACATTAGGAGAATTCCTGGTAATTTCGTCTTGCGCAGATATTCTTTAAAATAAACACATGAGTAATGATGTCGTGGTTCGGGTCCTTCTTGTATTAATATATTTCAGGCATATGACGTATGTCTTGTCTACGCACGTACCTCCATAGATGCACTCTATCTCGTCTTACTTAGCGGAATCAAATCGCACAAATCTTGGCAGAGTGTCATCGGACATGTTTGTCGTGTGGGACTACACTTTGGATAAAGAAATAATAAATCCCTTTTTGGGAAATTAAAGGAAATGTAGTTTTATTGACAATTAAAAGAAATTAACATACATATTAATGCGCAAAGCATTCCCGCTCATTATAACGACTTTTTAACTACCTTCGATCTCTCCGGAATTCATGCTATCCTTGTCTCGGAATCCTGGTTTAAACCTTGTTTGCCTTCAACCTCCTATTCTTTGCCGGGATTTCATTTAATTCGTAATGATCGCATTGGTAAAGGTGGTGGTGGCGTGGCCATCTACCTTCGGTCTCATATTCCGTATTCTATCATCACCGCCTCAACCTCTTGCATAAACGCCGCTGAATTCCTTTTCATCGAATTAAATATTTCTCACGCTAAAATCCTTCTTGGAGTTTTTTACTCACCCTCTCTACATGTTGATTATTTCTCTTCTTTTGAAAAGGTACTTGAAGATCTCATTCCGTCTTATGATCATCATGTTATCATGGGAGATTTTAACACTTGTCTTTTAAAAAATGATTTCCGTTCAAGGTCATTGAAATCTCTCGTGGAAGCATGTAACCTTGCTATTTTACCGTCCAATGCCACACACCACTTTCCAAACTGTACTTCTTCACTTCTTGACCTTACTCTTGTCTCGTCTCCTTCTCTTGTTGCGAAGTACAGTCAACACTCTGCTTTAGCCTTTTCTTATCACGACCTACTTTTCCTTTCCTACAAAATTCGTCCCCCAAAACCCAAACCAAAAATTGTCCTCCAGCGCAATTTTAGTCGGCTTGATACCGTTAAGCTTCGTGAAGATGCCTGTGAAATTGATTGGGGCGTGATCGCTGATGCTAGCTCTGTAGATGACAAAGTGGCGATTTTTAATTCCCTCCTCATTCAACTTTACGATACTCATGCTCCAATTCGACCTGTAAAAATTAAACATCTGCCAGCTCCCTGGCTGTCCGATGAAATTAGGGCTTTAATCGCAAAGAAGAATTTAGCTAAGTGTAAGTTTAAATTGAAACCCACGGACAGGAACAAAGCCAAATACCACGGTTTACGTAATCGCTGTAGTACGGTGTGCCGTGACGCACAGCGGCACCATATTCATGAGTCAGTGGTAAAGGGTGAGCCAGCTAAAATCTGGAAATTTCTCAAGTCCTATGGAGTTGGTAAATCTAGCAGTACTTCAGTTCCTAATGATTTTGATATCGACCTCCTAAATTTGCACTTTTCTTCGCCTGCTCTCTTTAGCGGTCCAGTTAAGGCTGAAACTCTTACTCGTCTTTCTTCTTCTCCAACACCAGGATTTCCTCCCTTTTCTTTTACGCCGGTCACTAATAGCGATGTCGAGAAGAATATCCGGAACATCTCCTCGAATGCCGTTGGTGTCGACTGTGTGGGCCGTAACATGATCATTCCGCTTCTTGACCTTCTTGTCCCTATAATTACCAGCATCTTTAACTCTTCCATTTCTTCTTCTTCTTTCCCTAACATTTGGAAAGATGCTGATGTAATTCCCATTCCTAAAAAATCTAATCCGTCTTCTTTCCCTGACTTTAGGCCTATTTCTATCTTGCCATTTCTTTCCAAAGTCTTAGAGCGTCTAGTGCACTATCAACTTACTTCGTTTTTAAATAGAAACTCCCTCCTTAATCCATTTCAGTCTGGTTTCAGATCTGGTTGCAGTACGGTCTCCGCTCTAGTTAAAATTACTGACGACATCCGTTCAGGAATGGATAACGGAAAGCTAACGATACTGACATTGCTTGATTTCACCAACGCATTTAATACTGTAGACTTCGATATACTATTAGGGGTGCTAAGTACTCTCAATATATCTCCTGCGGCGTCTGGGTGGTTTCGCAGTTACTTGGAAGGTCGTCGGCAACGTATTAAAATAGATGACGTTCGATCATCGTGGTGCAACACGCTAGCTGGCGTCCCGCAGGGTGGCGTGTTGTCTCCCCTTCTCTTTTCTATTTTTATTAATTCTATTTCTCTTAACCTCCTTTCTTCTTATCATTTGTATGCCGACGATCTCCAAATTTATTCTCAGTGCCCAATTGCTGATCTACCTTCTCTGATCCTTACCACCAATTCTGATTTGGAACGCATTTTATACTGGAGTTCTTGCTATGGAATTAGAGTTAATCCTACGAAGACCCAAACTATTATTATTGGTAGCCCTAAGAACATAGCTAAGGTGAACTTTGAGAGTCTGCCCCCTATATTATTCGATGGGGTTCATATCCCGTACTCGTCCCAAGTAAAGAATCTGGGCGTGATTATGGATCGTACTCTTTCTTGGGGTCCGCAACTTAATGAAGTTGGTCGTAAAATTTTTGCCGCTGTGGGATCTCTTAGGCGTCTCCGCAACTTTCTACCACTTTCAACTAAAACTGCGTTGGCTCAATCGCTTCTTCTTCCTATTTTAGACTATGCCGACATCTCTTATCTCGATCTGTCCGAAGAGCAATTGAACAAGGTTGAACGGCTTCAAAATGTGTGCATTCGCTTCATTTTTGGGCTACGGAAATTTGATCATGTCTCCAGATTCCGGTCACAGCTCAGGTGGTTACCGATCCGTTTCCGACGTAATACTCATATTCTGTCTCTACTCTATAGCACTCTATTTATTCCCAATACTCCTGAATACCTTAAAAAGCGGTTTAGTTTTCTTACGTCTGTCAGGTGTTCTCAGAATCTCCTTCTTGCTCCTCCTCGTTCGTCTACTAAATTCTACCTCAAATCCTTCACTTTCCAGTCTGTAAGGTTGTGGAATGCTTTGCCCATTGACATAAGACGTGCTCAATCCCTACCCATTTTTAAAACACGTTTAAAAGAACACTATTTATCTCTCTCTTAGTCATGCTCCTTACACTATCTTTTTCTTACCTGGTCGTTATTTTTCTCTTGCTTGATTACTCATTATGTATTTATGTATTTTGTGTAGATATATGTAGTGTATTATTGTTGCCTATATAATATATGTAGTTTATGTAGTTTATTTCTCATTGTTTGTAGTTTCTATTTACTTATTTTATAAACTTTATACTTATGTGGTTTTGCACTGCCCAATAACTTTATTTCTAGCCACTGAATCGCTATCTGAAGGTTGTCTGGAAGAGATCGCTTTTTAGCGATAAGTCCGCCTGTTGTTACCTACTTACTTATGTCCTTTTTTTTTTGTTTGTAACATGTATGTTTCTTTGTAGTGCACAATAAAGTATTTTATTATTATTATTATTATTATATGACATCTCACATCAAAAACATATCATTGACCTAGCGGGCTGCGTTCGCAGCCGGACGTAGCGGCAAGTACCGTGCCGCTCCTTATTGGCACAGAGGCTGTGGAGCAAGTCCACAAATTTACTTACCTCGGGAGCGTTGTGTCAGAAACTGGAGGGCCCGAAGAAGACATCGCTTCGAGAATAGCCAAAGCAAGAGCAACCTTCGCACGGCTCCGACCCGTATGGCAATCAAGTAAACTGACTCGGAGAGTCAAGCTCAGAATATTCCGATCAAACGTAAAAACCGTATTGCTATATGGATGCGAGACGTGGAAGGTTACAAAAGACATCTCGCGCCAGCTACAGGTCTGTGTTAACCACTGCCTCCGCCGCATTCTCGGTGTATACTGGCCCGAGAAAATCTCTAATGCCAGCCTCTGGAGATGCTGCAATGAAACCCCGATCGACCAGCAGATCAAGCGCCGGAAATGGAGTTGGATTGGGCATACACTCCGAAGGGATCCTAAACACATACCGAGGCAAGCCCTAGACTGGAATCCCCAAGGATAAAGGAAACGTTGCCGTCCAAAGCAGACCTGGCGCCGGACTATAATTGCAGAGGCGAAGGCTATTGGGAAGACTTGGAGCGAACTCAAGCACGAAGCTCAAGACCGATCCAGATGGCGGCGCACTGTGGACGCCCTCTGCCCCATCTAGGGGACATAGGACAATAAGTCAAGTAAGTCACAAAGAGTGGGGAAGTAGGTTATCTTCATACAAACGCACCGCGCGCGGCTTGTATGTGTGCGCCATAGTATTTATGCGTCGCCGCACGCACACTCAAACAAAATCTCGACCCGTTTCTCAGTGCGCCAGTCGGGGCTTTTGTTTGAGTGTGCGTGCGGCGACGTAAAGATACTATGGCGCACACATACAATACAAGCAGCGCGCGGTGCGTTTGTATGAAGATAACCTACTTCCCCACTCTTTGTACTATGATATAGTGTGTGGTACACACTAAGATACGTAACGATGTTGTATGTTAGTTTCCGACTGGTTCACTTGAGGGGGGTATCCCAATATGGACCGGCAAGAAACTCGGCGGGACACATCTTTTCAAAACGTTACATCTTATAATTAACATGCATTAAATAAGAAAATAAAAATACTTAGAAACTTTACTTACGGCCCGATTCCAACTTTAAGATACGTCAAACATTTAATAAAGATACGATATGGATTAGATATGTTAGTGTCAAAAGTGACACGTTTCTATAAACAAAAAAAAATATTTTTGACACTGACATATCCAATCCATATCGTAACTTGAGGAAATTTCTGACGTAACTTAAAGTTCGAATCGGGCCGTTAGTTACAGCGTACAGTCACGTCTAAAAATATCGATATGAAAAATATGCCAAAAATATGTATAAGTACACTACCTTAATATATGGGCAATAAAGTCGTGTATAGATATGTTTGGCACTTTTTTCGTATCGATATTTTCAGACGTGACCGTACACAATGTGCAATTGCGATTACAAAATATTGATGGTTATTTTAATTAAATAATAAAAGGCACATTAAGACAATTCACATACGTGAGTCATTAAAATAGGTAATGCAAATCTGATAATTTTAACGATAAGGCGCCATTAATTCTAAACAATGGCTAGGTCTTTAAGATAATGGTCTAGATAAACAGAGGCCGTAGGCGGTGGCCCATGTCTACTACTAATACTATAAATGCGAAAGTAACTGTCTGCCTGTTACATATTTAATGAAATTTGGAAGGGGAAGGACATGACAGTTTAACCACTGAAATTATTATTCTACGCAAACAAAGCCAAGACATTTGCTCAAAACATATAGGCGTCATAGGTCCTAAATGAACCTCCAGGGTGCCCTAAGACCAACAACAAATGAAGTCATAGGCAAATACGTTGTAGGCTTGTCTGTACTAGTGAAGGGTTTAGATAGACGAACGCGTTTGCGTTAAGTCTCATTTTGTATAGGATTTTGAGTTTCCAAAACGTCCCGCTTGGCGCGCTCTTTCTAAATCCAGCCAAAATGAGACTAAACGCAAACGCATACGTCACGTTTCGAAATCGAATTTATTTATACTAGGGGTACTGTTCCCTAGCACGGAAACTGTTTCGTCTGCCATCGGTAGTCCACTGCTATCATGCGGCTGGGGACCAACCACCGCTGGAGCCAGTAACTGGTCACAATGATAACAAATAGTTCGGATAAAATTATGTATCATTTGAAGGCCAGTTACATAGTCTAAATTAGCTTCAAGAGCCAAATTACCTGGAGTCCAGGGTGGAGTTGAGCCGCTGCGAGCGCCGGAGCGGGTAAGTAGCAGTGGCGGATCGTTCAAAGAACTCGATTCCCACTGGCTTGTCTAATTTCAGCCTGTTGAGTACTTTCATGATCGGTTCATTTCATGAAGAAAAGGAAATCAAAAATAGTCCGGGTTCCCTACGAATATTTGTGACGCGCCGCCACTGGTAAGTAGCGAAGGCTCCTTCTATTGTCGGGTTTAAATTTCGTCTTGTTGAACGCGTGCGCAAAAATAATACGAAGACCTAAGTAAATAAAAAACATAATGTATCGATCTGCAACTTCAACAGTCCAAAAAGTTAAATGTTAAGCTACTCTAATGAATTTTACATAGTAACTACATCTCTACGGCTACTTCTAGTTGCTATAAGAATTTTTGCAGGCAGTATTTCTCGGCGGGCAAAAGCAGCCCATGGCGATATCCAGAATTAGGCAGAATGCATAATTATGTAAAAATATGATTCGGAGGTACAAAGCCACAAAGAAAAGTTCGCTCATTTTACACGCACCTTTTGCTATAGATACTTTAAAAACAACAAAACATATTAATTTTTTACTTAAAACGAATTAAAAGATAAACTGTACGTGAAATGGCGGTAAATGAAAACTTTTTTCACGCACGTCACGCATTCGTAGTTTTAGAACTAGGGTCGGGGGCCTATTCCCGTATCATTCAATACAAACTAACATGCGAGATATGTCAAAATTGTATGCGATTGACATTTCATTTCGAACAAAAAGGCATCTCGATTGATATTAGAATAGAGGGCAAATCGATTTTTTTTTCAGAGATGTTCCAAATTTGAATGTATAACCAAATCGATTTTGATGTAGTTATGAAGCAATTACAACATCATCACAGATAAGAAATTTCTTGTAACAAAACAGTTTACCGTAATATTGGCCATTATTTACGGATTTTGAAGGCATCATAGGGGGTTTATGATATGTGTGTAGATAAAGAACAATTGACTAGTGCAGCTAAAAACTCTAAAAATCTTTGGAAAACAATAAAAAAGATAACTAACTATAAGTCTACAAAAAATACGAATACAGAACTACTTAATATCAATCTATCCCCAACCGATTCTGTTACATCTGTAAACAACTTCTTCGCCGAGATCGGCAAAAAACTTGCGGAGGATATCAACAACACGAATAACTCAGCTGATAATCTGATATGTCTAGACCAGCCCCTGTCCATGACTTCATCCTTTGTCTTATTGGACACTGACCCTTACGAAGTGCTCGCCATCATCATGAGCCTAAAATCGGAAAGTGCTCCTGGTTGGGACAGCATACCCACTAAATTTCTCAAACTACTAAATAACAATGTTGCCCCTGTTATTAGTCACTTAGCTAATCTCTGTTTTAACACTGGTATCTTCCCCGGCCCACTTAAACAATCTATTGTCTCCCCTGTGTACAAGGGTGGAGAGAGAGACGACGTCAACAACTACAGGCCCATATCTGTACTCCCAGCTATTTCTAAAATAATTGAGAAGCTAATTAATAATAGATTAATAACATACTTAGAAAAATTTAACCTCATTTCTGACTTACAATTTGGCTTTAGGCGATCTAAATCGACAGAAGATGCGATTCTATCACTTACAAACTTAATTGTTGACAAATTAGAATCTGGAAAAAAATGTCTGGCTGTATTTCTTGATTTAAAGAAGGCCTTTGACACCGTCTCTCTCTCAACACTTGTACACAAGATGGAGCTTGTTGGCATCAGGGGAGTCCCCCTCAGTTTGCTAAGTGACTACCTACAGGGTCGCACTCAAAAAACCAAAGTGGGTAATTATGTAAGTAACGAAGTTACCATCACTTTTGGTGTCCCCCAGGGAAGTATTTTGGGACCCACATTATTTTTAATTTATATTAACGACTTGATTACCCAAAATATTAACCATGGTAGCATCCAGGCTTATGCTGATGATACAGTCATCGTCTTCGATGGGGACTCTTGGGAGGCGGTGTTCGAGAGTGCTAATGCAGGACTTAGCAAGATATCCTCCTGGTTGAAATCAAACCTTCTAACATTAAATGTCAATAAAACAAACTACGTATGTTTTTCTAGGTACAATAGCACGCAACCACAGATCAACTTAAACCTCAAAATACACACCTGTTCACGTACCAATAGTATATTATGTAACTGTAAGGATATTGAGAGGGTTAGTTCCACAAAATACCTTGGGGTCTTATTAGACCAGCGCCTCTCATGGCATCCACATATTGAGTTTGTGAACTGTAGGATAAGAAAGCTTGTATGGATATTTAAAATGCTAAGACATGTTGCCAACAAGACCCTTCTTGACCAACTTTACACAACACTAGCGGAATCCATCATGTCCTACTGCATTACTGTCTGGGGCGGCGCAACCAAATCCAAATTCTTGGAAGTTGAGAGGGGGCAACGATGTTTATTAAAAGTAATGTACTTCAGGCCATACAGGTTTCCCACAAATGAACTGTATCAGACTAGTGGCCTATTATCTATGCGAAGGCTGTATGTCCTCCGTACAATACTAAAATTACACCAAACGCTAAAATTCACTCCTACGCAGCCTTCAAGAAGAAGAATGAACATTGTTGCCCCACTCACAACATATAAATCCTTGTTTGCTAAAAGGCAGTACAAGACACAATCCGCTTACCTTTACAACAAAATAAATGTAAAAATTAATATATACGAACAGAGAATACATAATTGTAAAAAATCCGTAGTGGAATGGTTGAAAATACTTAGTTATGAAGACACTGAACTTCTACTTAATCTTGCCCTTAACTAATTTGTAAATCTATGCTAAATAAAACAAACTGTGTAATTCTGTATAATATTCTTTATTTAAGCAAGTACATAACATAAAATGAAATTGTAACATTAGTTAAACATTTACATGCACACACGCAGACACATACGCGCGCGCAAACACACACACACACACACACACACACACACACACACACACACACACAGACGCACCCAACTACAGGTTCCTATTTAGCCGTAAGGCTATTATTATTACTACAACTGCTCTGTCGTCGTAATGAGTACTTCTAGTTTTTAAGTTATAGATTATTAATCAGATAGTTACAATTGTTACAAACAACCATTGTTTATTATGGAGGAGCGGGACTTCCTGACACAGGTATTTCTTACCTACTAGGAAGACCCAACCTTGATTGTCATATGTGTACCCAACAGTTATGAAATAAAATCATTTTCATTTTCATTTTCATTTTCATTTTCAAAGGTATTTATTTATGGGCCATTAATGGCCTGAAATGAAGATTTTCTTTTCATTTGATTAATACAAAATTAATTTACTAAGTTACTTATTTATTATTACATATATGATCGTCTACTGCCCACAATGCAAAACATATTGAGCTTAAGGACTAATAATAGGGTTGTTTCCATCGACAAATCTTAGGGCAGAATTGTATCCCAATAAAGTCAGAAATTAAGGCCAAAGCCAGATATTTTCTCTGGGAATCTCATAATTTATGTTTTGTGTTAAACTGTAAAACTCAACATATAAGCAAACTTACAATTTCAAGAACAGACACCACATCATGGTTCTTGCAAGACTTCTCAGCCTGAGCGAGTCATTTTGAAAATGAGCCTTATGTAACGGTTATAAGGTTGAGATTAGCTGCTAGTTAAGCTACAATTCTGATATTTAACACCCCAACACCCTTCTATAAATAATAATACTTTTACCTAAAGCGTTAATTGAAAGTACCCTTAAGAAGTACTATGTAAGTTAATACTTTGTTGTTTTTTTAATACACATGTATTTTAATTTCCTCGTATACGAAATGAGAGTAGTGTTTAACTCGGATAGGCGGCATTTCAGTCTCGGAATATTGGCGCTCTCACTGCGTTATACCGCCCAAACTGCCTCGACAGGTATCAGTGCCTTTCATCCCTTGGTTATCAATCAATCACGGATAGTGAGTCACTACCCACTAGGCCAATACCTATACCGTATCAAAGATATATATATATATATATTAAAAAATAAAAAATATATATATTATATAGGAAAATATTACACAATTAGACTAAGTCCCACAGTAAGCTCAATAAGGCTTGTGTTGTGGGCACATAGACAACGATATATATAATATATAAATATAACAGCCATGACTCGGGAACAAATATCCGTGCTCATCCTCACGAATAAATGCCCTTACCAAGATTTGAACCCGGAACCATCGGCTTCATAGGCAGTGTCACTACCCACTAGGCCAGACAGGTCGTTAAACGAGACTGAACGCACGAAATGTAGCATATTCATTAATTTAAAAATGTAGCATTGATAAAAATATGGTAAAAACACATATTTTCATTTTTTTTTTAATTTAAGTCAACCAAAACGGAATTAAAAGAACTGTCATACGGATCATCATTCGACACGAGAAAGAATGTAGTATATATACATATACTACATTTCACGCCTGTATATATTATAAGCACTAGTCAATCCCGAATAAATTAATCTATGGATACCGTATTGGAACCAGTACCAGTGTTGGTGAAAATGACTGATCCGCAGGTTTGCAGACAGAACAACCCTTTGTTGACTTTAATTCTTCATAGGTATTTAGTTTGTACAGAATCAGAAGAAACGAGGATTTGCGTAGACAAAGCTTCAGGCGCTATGAGCAATACCTATTCTATTTATTTGTTTTGATATTCTAGGTATCGTAATCTAAAAAAAAATAACAAAACGCGACAGCGTTATCGCAAACCCGGATTATATTGAGACTAAAATATCGTCAAATTTTAAGATGCAGTAAGTTCGTGTTCTTCGCTCACTCTCAATGAGCATAAGCGAGAGCGAGATAGAAGTGCGTGCCCGGGAGCGCGGGTATTATGTTTCTTGAGTTAAATATTTGTGAGTTTTAAAAACGTAGTCGCTAAGTTTCCTCAAGCATAATATTGCTCATTTTTAGGGTTCCGTACCCAAAGGATCAAACGGGACCCTATTACTGAGACTCCGCTGTCCGTCCGTCCGTCCGTCCGTCCGTCTGTCACCAGGCTGTATCTCATGAACTGTGATAGTTAGCCAGTTGAAATTTCTACAGATTATGTATTATATATTCTCTTTATAACGACAAATACTAAAAACAGAATAAAATAAATATTTCTTTCCAATCTCGAGGTTCTCATCCAATCACCGAAGTTAAGCAACGTCGGGCGGGGTCAGTACTTGGATGGGTGACCGTTTTTATAGATAATGGTACGGTACGGAACCCTTCCTGTGCGAGTGCGACTCGCACTTGGCCGGTTTTTTTTATTAGAAATAATTTTAATATCTTTAGATTTTGTGTAAAAAAAACAATTAAAGTGCATTTTAGACCTATGCTCGGGATTTTTTCTATCGAGCAAAAGTCAGAAACACAGAATTCGAATCGATGAATTCCCTAGAGAAAGGCCTCAAAATTACTTATTAAATTGATGAATTCCCTAGAGAAAGGCCTCAAAATTACTTATTAAATTGATGGCAACCATATTGTGAACCAAAAAAGCGTTACGACTAGATTTAAATCCGTTTTCTGAACCTTGAATGACACAATTTTGCCTGGGTCTAGGGCTGTCACTAGCTGAATTTTATAAATGTACAGAAAAGAGTAAAAATAAGCTTGCCTAAACTGCTTAAATGAGTTTATTTATTACAAGCTTTTTATTAACTTGCAATGTTTGTTTGTTTAAGTCAAATTTTGCAAGTCGATTTTCACCGACTTTCTGTGTGGGTACCTATGTAGATCTGCTGACAATGCAATAATAAACTAACGTTATCAAAAAAACTTATGGGTATTAAAATGAAAAAATTATAAAAAAAAAACTTATTCCAATCTGTTATTATATTTTTATTGTAGTTACTTGCAATTGTATATTTATTGTATTATAATTATGTTGTATGTTTACAATCAATTTTCAACCACTTATTAGCGACCAATTGAGGTGTTTGACATACTTATGTAACTTGGGTGACAATGCAATGTTTATGGTATCATCGAGATGGTCTGATGATGGAGACCGAAAATAGCAACTTCTAAACTACACATAATAAACCCACTGTGTTTAGGCTCATTTGATTTGTCTTGCAGTTATCTTTCTTATCGAAATCTGGGTTGTCAGGTCGATTACAATTGGAGGTCAAAGGTGATGGGTGATTAGAACTTTACAATGAAATAGAACTTTACACTATAATAATGCATTGAAAATTAGCAAAATAGTGTATCTGCAATGTACTTGTAATAAAAAAATTAAAATAAGTTCAAATTATTAAATACTAGAAGAAAAAGAAATCAAACAACATTATATTACATTTGTTTGTTGATTATTTTTTAACTAACAATATAAATAGATTTTTTAATAATAATATTTTTTTGGCACAACCCTACAGTTAACGATATTTTTGTATAGAAAGTTTGTGGAACCTGCTACAACTTTACCTATTGCATGTGAAAAAAAAAGTATTAAGCTTATGGCCATAATTTGACTGTCAGGGACAAGCATAATGTCTCATGCACAAGAGTAAATATTATTGCAAATAGCAACACATTATTTATGGAGATATCCGTCTAGGCAAAGTTACGTCTTAGGCCTACAACTTTACTGTGTGTATAAAATGCGACACAATTTTGCAAGCCAATAAATGGCTGAATGTAAATGGAAACCCGAATAATCACCCTAACATCTTGTAACCCATGTACCTACATTCTTGCAAATAAACATTTATCTTATCTTAAGAAGCGTGTAGATTAGGTAATTCTCTAAGAACTTTATCGATTCCAATCCTGTCTCGAATTCGAATTCGAATCGATTCGAAATCTAAAAATATGAAAATTATTTCTAAAAATAAGCAATAGTATGCTTGAGGGAACTCAGCGATTACGTTTTTATTTTTATACTCGTAAATACATAATATATTATCCTCGTATATTTTTTTTTTTAAATAAAGGCTTTTACCTATAATGATTTTTTTAATCAAAGCTTCCTTTTTTCCTTTCGAGGTACAGAACCCTATAAAACACAACACAACGTAAATACGAGTACTGAAGTACCTACCTACGTGACTCCCACTCCCTTATAACATTTTCCCATTTTGCAAGCCGCTCCAGCTTAGGAGAAAAATATGAAACCTTATATTCTATCATCAATATCAGTATGACAACACGTTCGCGCTTAAATGTCATAAGTACATATATGCTAGAAACCTCTTCTGGCTTTTTGACATCAAAGACACAAGCCTTATTGAGCCTACTGTGGGACTTAGTCAATTTGTGTAATAATGTCCTATAATATTTTTTTATTTATTATTTATTAAAGTTCCATTGGCATTTTATCTCAACTGTTAGCATTTCATAGTTATAATTAATTATTAAAATATGTAATTTAATTTTCTGTATATTTTGATAAACAGTGTGAAGACTGTTTATCAAAATATATTCATTTAATAAGTAACGGAAGTGAGTATTCGACTTCTCGCGCTGGCTCCCAATTGGTCGCGCCACCTGGAATCGTAACGCGGGCGAGCAGGCAAGATGGCGGCAACTGGCGGTACGGTTGGGAGGCAGAACGAGTGAGGTTACGAACGAGGACAGATCGAGTTGTCACTTTGTAAAAGCCAAACATTGTGATTTTATGTAAAATTAGTTAATTGTGCCGGAGACTACGTAAATATACGCCTTGCTGAGATAACGGATTCTTTTATTGAACTGTCGTTCCACAGTTCAGAAGGCGGGATTAGTCGAGGTTCTCGTATAAAAACCTTGGTGAAAAAACTTACGCCCTTGAAGGTATGTAATCGCAAATTATTGGCCTTTCTAATTTGATATATTTGTTTATTTATTTATTTTTTTAAATTTTTTTTTGTGTTAGTAATAACTGTAGTTATTTTCAATTAATTATGATAACCCTTAAACGGTTCTACATCATTTTGCATAGAAATAGCACTGATAAGTATTGATATGGAACAAACGGTTTAAGCGCTTTGATCGAAACAAATCGTTTTTTTGTTAGAGGGTACACAATTACATTCTCGCTTATTTTTAATATATATCTTGATTACGTGTAATTGTTTAGTAAATGAGTATAGACATTTAGTAAAGATAATTAAGTGTAAAGCACACATAACTTTATAACTGTTGTTTACATTAATCTACAGTTGTTTGTAATGAGTTTATAAAAGTTTACAAATTCGCAAATGTTCTGGAAGTCACAAATTGCGTTAGTGTGTGTCATATACAGTGTTTTACAATATTTTACAAAAGTTTACAAAATTTTACAAATGTTAGAAATCGATGAAATAGTTATTGATTAGGGTGGTGTGTGTGTATATCTTGTATTTTACACAAGTTTACAAAAAAATTACAAATTTACAAATGTTCCGAAAGACTCAGATTGCATTAAGGCATGTTTAATATAGTGTTTATAGTAGTTTACAATGAATTTACAAAAGTTTACAAAATTTTACAAATTTACAAATGTTGGAAATGGATGAAATCGTTATTGATTAGGGTGTTTGTGTGTATATCTTGTATTTTACACAAGTTTACAAAAATTTACAAAAGTTTACAAATTTACAAATGTTCCGAAAGACTCAGATTGCATTAAGGCATGTTTAATATAGTGTTTAGAGTAGTTTACAATGAATTTACAAAAGTTTACAAAATTTTACAAATTTACAAATGTTGGAAATCGATGAAATAGTTATTGATTAGGGTTTCTGTGTGTATATTTATTATTTTACATAAGTTTACACAAAATTACAAAAGTTTACAAATTTACAAATGTTCTAAAAATATCAAATATCCATAGTATATGTTAAATGCAGTGTTTTACAGTATTTCACAACATTCTTACACAGAGTTTACAAATTGTTACAAATTTTCAATTTTCCAATTTAAGTAGATTTTAATATGAATAGTAGTTTACTGTTGTTTACATCAGGTTACATCATCTGTAAGAGATTATAGATTTACAAATGATGAAGAAAGTTGAACATTGCAATAAGCAAGGTTGTATGTAAGAGTTTACGGTAATTTCATTGTTTTTTTTTTGAGTTTACAAAGACTACTTTAATATTTGTACTAATTATAAAAGTCTTACAAGTTATTACGAGTAATTAAAATTCGTAATAAGTTATCAACCATATGCGACCCAGTTATATTTTTAGAACATTCACTTTTGGTGGACTTTTGCAGTTACAATCATGGCAAGTGGAAAAGAGTCGAGTCCAGGACCTTCTCGTAAACGAAAAAGAGACGAGTCGTATGAAGAAGATGACAGCTGTACTCCAGAGCGCCAACGACGTCGGCACTCGGGGCATCGCAGCAGCCGTAGCCGGCATAGAAAGAGCAGGAAGGTGAGGCGTTCGAGATCTCATCGGCGAAGGTCACCCAGTTCTTCTCGCCGTCAGCACGAGCACGTGCTGAACAGATTGCAATCAGGTGAACCCCAGTCAGTCACACCAGTTGAATCTAGCCAGATGACCCCTACAGATACAGCTTCGCCGGAATTGCTTAACTCATCAGTTAATAATAAGGAAATGATAGATTTTGCTACACAATTTAAAGAACTCATTCAGACTATGAAAGCGGGAGGCAATAATGAAAGATTTCCCACTATGAATGTTATACCTGAATACGATCCGGCTAAACGGACACAGACTATTAGTACATGGTTATTGAAGGTTAACGAATGCGCGCAAATTTATGGTTGGACTGAACGACAAACAATTCATTATGCCTTACCGAAGTTAGTAGGCCTTGCACAACAATGGTATCAAGGATTACCAAGTCTCCTGTTTTCATGGTCTGAGTGGCAGGAAAAACTGAAATCAGCTTTTCCAAGTGATGAGAATTATGGGCGACTATTGACTGAAATGTTGGCCTGTAAAGCGCGATTTGGGGAATCGTTAGAAGAATATTATTACAGAAAAATTATTTTGTTGAATCGCTGTAATATATCGGGTAAGAACGCAATAGACTGTCTGTTGTTTGGTATTGAGGATAGGTCCGTAAGGACAAGCGCAGAGGCTGCTCAATTCACAGAGCCTGACAAATTGTTAGTATATTTAAGAAACGTCAAAGTTACAAAACCCAGCGAAAGGACGAACACATCTTTTCAGGCCGGCACTTCTGAGAATAGGCGTCCTAGGTTTAATAGATCTGTACCCAGTAATAATGAACCTAAAAGCAACACAAAGTGCTACAATTGTGGTGAAGAGGGTCACCCATATTTTAAATGTAAACTTCCAATCAAAAGGTGCAACTCTTGTAATAAAGTTGGGCATATTGCTAGTGATTGTTCTTCAAGGAAAGATAACACTGAGAAAAAGACCGTTTTACGCATATCGCTTAAACAGGGTAATGATACCAAATATTTCAAGTCCGCGATAGTTAATGGTAAGGATTTGGAATGTTACATAGATTTCGGCAGTGAATGCACTGTAGTGAGAGAATCGGATGCTCGAAAATTATCAGATGATTGGATTCTTACCGACTTACCGGTGCTTATAGGATTCGGTGAAGGACTAGTTAACTGCATAGGAAAGTTTAATATCACCTTAAAGATAGACTCGGCTCAAGCGGGTTTGGAAGCGTTAGTTGTCCCAGATCATCTTTTGAAAGTTCCTTTGTTGGTAGGGCAAACATTCACCGAACAAGAACATATTGTCGTTTATAAAACTAGTAAGACGCTTAAAATATCAACAAACACACTGCAGGTTAAGGAAAATATACCACTGCATGTTCATGAGACAGTGAATGTTAGGGGTTATACAGTTGTTGACGTGTATTCGAAACCAGCATATAATGGTGATTTGTTTATTGAGCCAAGTATGTGCTTACAGCCAAGAAAAGAATACGAGAGTATACAAAGTGTGATTAAAATGGTAGGTGGCTGTGGTCAGGTTGTGATTAAAGGTCTAGTTGCAGATGGCTTTAGTTTAGATAAAGACGTATTGTTGGTCCGTGCGATACCTTTAAAGGAAGTCCCTATGCCCGCAAAAACATTTAACATCAATAGGGTCGAATGTAATAATGGTAATCAAAATAGCGATTTCTTGATTGATGAAACGATGGTAAATGTAGATAAAAATATAAAGGATGAAGACCAGGACAAATTAATTAATTTGCTTAATGAGTACAGAGATTGCTTCGCGTTTTCGATCAAGGAGCTAGGATGTGTTACCAACACAGAAATGAGTATTAAACTTAATGATCCTACACCTGTGGTATATAGACCCTATCGGTTACCCCTTTCAGAGCGAGAGGTAGTTAGAGATATAGTCCAGGAACTAGAAGAATCAGGTATTGTGCAACAGTCTTCTTCAGAATACGCATCACCGATTTTGTTAGTTAAAAAGAAAACAGGCGATTACCGCCTTTGTGTGGATTTTAGGACTCTCAACAAACGTACAATCAAAGAACATTATCCTCTCCCGAGGATAGATGATCAACTAGATAATCTTTCAGGGCATAAATTTTATACAACTTTGGACTTGGTTTCTGGATATTATCAGATTCCCATGGCCGAATCCTCCAGACACCTGACTGCTTTCATAACGCCGGATGGGCATTATGAATTTACAAGAATGCCCTTTGGGTTAGTTAATGCACCGTCCACTTTTCAAAGGGCAATCAATAACATTTTAGGTAACGCTAGATTCAAAGACGCTTTAGCGTACATGGATGATGTGAACATTCCGTCGAAGACTGTTGATGAAGGACTCGCTAAATTGAGGGGGGTATTAGAGCTGTTTCGCAATTCAGGGTTGACATTAAATCTCAAAAAGTGTCACTTTTTGATGCAGTCGATTAATTATCTCGGGTTTGAAATTAGCGAGGATGGTATAAGGCCTGGATTGAACAAGATAGAAGCTGTAGAGAAATTTCCCATACCCACTGACCAGCACAAAGTACGACAATTTGTCGGTTTAGCGAGTTTCTTTCGCCGATTTGTCAAAGGGTTTTCGACAATTGCAAAACCCTTAACTCAACTACTGAAGAAAGATGCCCGCTGGCTATGGGGAGAAGCTGAAGAAAACGCATTTGTTTCGTTGAAAAACGAGTTAATTAAACGACCGATACTGTCCTTTTATGACCCTTCATATGAAACGCAGGTTCACACAGATGCCTCAAAACATGGGATAGCAGGCATACTTCTTCAAAGACGAGATAAAGACTCTCCATTTACTGCAGTCGCGTACTTTAGTAGGCAGACTTCACCGGAAGAAGCAAAATTCACTTCTTATGATTTAGAAACTCTTGCCGTAGTATGTTCAGTGCAGCGCTTTCGTGTGTACTTGTTAGGTATTTCCTTCACCATTGTCACTGATTGTAACTCGCTTCGAGCCACCTTTGATAAAAAAGACATGTTACCGAGAGTGGCGCGCTGGTGGAGCATACTCCAAGAATACGATTTTAATATTGTTTACAAGCCCGGCTTAACCATGGCTCATGTCGATGCGTTGAGTCGTAATCCCCCAGACTTAAAATCCACCCCTGTTTTAAGTATCCGAAATATTAGTTCAAATTGGATAACTACGGTACAGAGCAGCGATCCCGAACTTCAGAGGATAGTAAATATACTTAATGATCCAGAAAGCAATAATGTTGTGGAAATCAAAAATAACTACTTAGTCAAGAGGGGGTTGTTATTTAGGAAAACCGAAGACGGTGATCGCTGGGTTGTACCAAAAGGCGTTAGATGGCAGGTGCTGAAGGCTAGTCATGACGATATCGGCCATTTTGGTTTCGACAAGACCTATGAGAAAATTAAGAGCAATTATTGGTTTGCTAAAATGAGACGATTCATTAAGAAATATGTTGATTCATGCTTAGAGTGTGCGCATGCGAAAGTCCCATCGGGGAAAAAGGCTGGCGAACTACATTCTATTGAAAAAGTTGACCGACCATTTCACACTATTCATATCGACCACTTGGGACCCTTCGTACGCAGCAAAAGGAAAAACGCATACTTACTTATAATAATAGATGCGTTCACAAAATATATCATGTTGATTCCAGTGAAAAGTACAAAAGCTGTCCATTCGATTAGGGCTATTAAACATTACTTCCACACTTTTGACGTACCAAAACGGCTAATATCTGATAGAGGAACTTCGTTCACGGCTAAAAGCTTTAAAAAGTATTTACACTCTCGAGGGGTCAAACATATTCTCAACGCAACCGCGACACCACGTGCCAACGGGCAGGTTGAGAGATACAACCGAACGGTTTTATCTTCTCTTACTGCTGTTACCCATGGTAAATCGGAATCGTCATGGGATGAATATGTTGACGAAGTTCAATGGGGTTTAAACAACACTCTTAACAAGGGCACGGGTAAAACACCTTCACAGGCACTTTTTGGTTTTAGACTATCCGGAATGTCTGACTCAGTGTTACAATCACACATTGAAAATGACGAAACAGTGAAGCAGAGTGACAATAAACAAAATAAGAGTACGTTAGAGACCAATCAGTCACTAGAGAATATTCGAAGTGAAATTTCTGAACATATCCGGTTAAATCAAGAAAAGCAAAAGGCAGCGTTTGATAAGGGTAGAAAACAGCTCACTTTTCAGGTTGGGGATTTAGTAAGGTTAGAAAGGGACATACCATCAAGTGGGCAAAGTAGAAAGCTAGTGTCTAAACTTCGGGGCCCTTATCGCGTCGTTAAAGTACTTGATAATGATAGGTACGTTGTTGAAGACACTCCACTCTCTCAAAAGGGTAATAGACCATTTAGTGGAATTTTCTCAGTTGATAAAATGCATCGTTGGATGGTATTCGATAGGAGTAATGATATTGATTCTAGCAGTGAAAATGATGAGTTGTAACTTTTGATTGGCGAGAAAGTATAATATAAAATTACTCGCACCGGAGCGAATGAAGTATTATGTACTTATACAATTATCAATGATATGACTATATTAGTAAAATGTACGATAAGTTATGATGTCTTATGATAGAGATTATTACGATTTATTAAAGTTATGATTGACTATGATGAATGAGTACATATTATTGGAGACTTGTTAAAACACTTAAAATTAACTTAATTGTATAGATAGTATTGGAGACATGGAGGGGCTCCACTATTGTGATTAGTTACATGACGCAGTATTGGAAACATGAAGGGGTTCCAGTACTGTCATTAATTTATATGAGGCAATATTGGAGACATGAAGGGGCTCCATATTGTAATAAGGTCATATGAGGCAGTATTGGAGACATGAAGGGGCTCCAGTACTGTAATTAATTTATATGAGGCAATATTGGAGACATGAAGGGGCTCCATATTGTGATAAGATGATATGAGGCAGTATTGGAGACATGAAGGGGCTCCAGTACTGTAATTAATTTATATGAGGCAATATTGGAGACATGAAGGGGCTCCATATTGTGATAAGATGATATGAGGCAGTATGGGAGACATGAAGGGGGCTCCAGTACTGCGATTTGTATGTATTATGTGTTTCGAAAATGTCCAGTATTCATATTTAAAATGATTGCATTAATATTGTTAAATAGTGTTATTGATAGATAAATATGTTACAAATATAACATAGTAGAATAAGTATGAAAAGCAAGTCGATCCTGATTTTTGAACATATTAAAATTAGAAAAATCAACCTTATTATTGTAAATTCTAACTGCTGTGATTGAGTCATGGTTAATTAGCATTTTATCGAGACGATAAAAAGTCAGGAAAGGCCGATTGTTAGCATTTCATAGTTATAATTAATTATTAAAATATGTAATTTAATTTTCTGTATATTTTGATAAACAGTGTGAAGACTGTTTATCAAAATATATTCATTTAATAAGTAACGGAAGTGAGTATTCGACTTCTCGCGCTGGCTCCCAATTGGTCGCGCCACCTGGAATCGTAACGCGGGCGAGCAGGCAAGATGGCGGCAACTGGCGGTACGGTTGGGAGGCAGAACGAGTGAGGTTACGAACGAGGACAGATCGAGTTGTCACTTTGTAAAAGCCAAACATTGTGATTTTATGTAAAATTAGTTAATTGTGCCGGAGACTACGTAAATATACGCCTTGCTGAGATAACGGATTCTTTTATTGAACTGTCGTTCCACACAACGATTATCTTCTTGGCCCTGAGCGTATGTTTCTCTTAGTAACGATAATTATCAAATCGTTTTGTCGTATTATATCAGTCAGGTCCGTCTCACTATAGTCGATGCTAAAGCGCCGTAACTCAAAATCTGAAATTTCGCGCGCGTCATTTTACCACGACACAAAATAAGTAAGGCCGATTTTGGCCGATGAAGCTCCCATTAGCATATAGATTAGTGCTGCGTGGCCACTTTGTCTGAATGACTGCGGTTATGTCCCGGCTAATGTGAATTTTAATTGCTTATATTGTAATTGCGAGAAACTCAATCTTAGGTTTTTTTTTTATTTTTGTTAGGTACGTAAATCATTTGATATTTATCTTCAGTGACTGAGGGACTAAGCCTAAGCCCTCTCGCGCATGAGAAGAAGCCTGTGCCCAACAGTGGGATATATATACCGCAAACTAGTGGTTATTTATGACTTTTACTCGAGCAGGCTAGAAATATATTCTTCTGTTCGCGAAAATACTCATTACAAGTGTATTTCCTTAAACTATGTCCAAAAGAGAGGTGTGGGCACTGTGAATGTCATCTCGCTTAGTGTGGTCGGGCACAGCACAGCGGATGTCATTCCAGATCTAGAGCAGAGCCCAACTGGGGACGTACTCGAGACCCTACTCATAGTGTTGTGTTCCTACCGGTGAGCTCAACGAGGGGTGGGAGGGGGTTAGGGTCGGCAACGCGCATGTAACTCCTCTGGAGTTGCCGGCGTACATAGGCTACGGATACTGCTTACCATCAGGCCGGTCGTATGTAAGTATGGTGGCGCCACTGTCATCTATAGCAGCAAATTTAAACTGCTCCGTTAAATTTTATTTATTATAATTATTTTAGTGCATAGTTTCGTTGACATAAACAAATTATTTTATTTTATATGAGTGATAAAGTGACTCTGTGACCAATACAAGTGATAAAAATGCCACCAACAAAAGCCAAACTTAAAGAAAAGTGTTGTGACGGAAAGTTGACGGACGTTATTTTGAATTTACAAAGTACTATTCTGGAAATGAAACAAAAAATGGATAACACATATGATTTAATTCAATGCCAACAACAAGAACTTGTAAGACAGAGGGAAATACACTCACGGATATTACAAATACTAAAGCACAATCAAACTGACCTTGAAATACAACAAGCAAAGACACCACAACTTAATGACTCTGGTCCAGAAGCACTAAATTTCATCGATGAAACTGTACATAAAACACAAGAACCAACCAAAGAGCACACTTCTCCATCAAAGCATGACGTATCTTACAAGACACCTACAGGTCCCACAGATCAAATGCCAGTGGAAATGCAGCGGCTCCGGACCCGTACCCGTCGTAAACTGCAGTCGGAGGTGCTCTTGTCTCAATCATCGTCATCACCAGACGGTAAATTCTCTGTGCCACCTGTCAGTACAGGATCACAACCAGCTGTCACCCATCCTCACATTTGGAAATCCGTTGCTAAGGATGTAGTTCCTCCTGAACGAGCTATGTGTGCTGGGTTTATTGCGGGAGTGCAGAAGGAGCCAGGTTCTGTCGTTGCAGGTACACCGTCTACTGCATTCGCCCCACATGCACCTCCCGCTGTGTCGGCCCCACTGGCACCTTGTGATGCTGCGTGCGCTCCACAGGCACCTTGTGATGTTGCGTGCGCTTCACTGATACCTCCCATACCGATGGTCGTGGCTCCGGCGGAGCGGTGCGGAGGCCTGCGGGCGGCTACGCCACGGTCTGTCAGCCTGCACATTTTCAACCTGAACGTAGAAACCAGCTGCCACGACGTCGTTCTTCACATCAAAACCAGTATCGGAGTCCAGGTAGATAGGTGCGAAAAGCTGAAGGTCACGAGAGGTCATTACTCGTCTTTCAAGATCGATGTGCCGGCGGATAAAGTAGGTGTGGTTCGTAGCAACAAACACTGGCCGGCTGGCGTGTCCATCAGGCACTTCAATACGGTCGAGCCAAAAAACTTTCTAGTGAGCAGCGGCAACCGACCACCACCCTAGCGAAATCTTCTTGCTTTAAAATCGTTCACCAAAACGTCAGATCAATTTGCGGCAAAACTGGGTTACTAGACTTGTTAAATAACTCCGAAAAACCCGATGTATTGGCCTGTAGCGAGACATGGTGCAAGAAATACGAAATAGAACGAGTTAGGTTATGTGGTTATCGGCTTGCAAATAGCTACTGTCGCACGAATATCGAACATGGCGGCGTGGCGCTGTACACACGGGCCGATATTGAGTACCGCCAACGAAACGACCTACAGAGCCTGGCCATCGAATTTCATATTGAGTTCACTGCAATTGAAATTTGTAAAATAGGTCTAATAGTAATTGTATTGTACAGAAGCGGAAACGGCGACTTTGAAATTTACTTAGATAAGCTAGAATTATTATTAGATAGATTAATAAACGAGAATAAAAGTTTCATTCTAGTCGGCGACCAAAACGTCGATTTCATGTCAGAGAACGTATCGAGGCGGCGGGTAAACGAAATCTTACAAATGTATGGGTGTAAAAACTGTGTCGAGTTTCCAACCCGTGTGTCCGCGCACAGCTCAACCTGTATCGACTGCGGGCTGGTGCCGCGCGAGTACCTGGGCATTGAAGCCAGGCCGCTAGATACCCCCATCAGCGACCATAACGCACAGGTATTCACCCTCCCTACTCCACCCCGACAAACACTCGAACCAAACAGTTTCATCCAAAAAAGACTATTTACTGACGAATCATTAATTACTTTTTATATTGACATTGAGAATTATAATTGGAATTTTGTATTCGATGACGTAATTTCTATTAATGATAAATTTGACAAATTATTTAATATTTTAATGTACTACATTGACATTCACTTTCCGATGAAAAATATTTTAGTTAAAAAAACCAAACATGCACCATGGATTACGGAAAGTCTTTCTAAATTGATTACTAATTACAATGACTTGACAGTAATAAAACGACAGTACCCAAATATGGAAAATCTCGCGGAGTGCATCAGCTACCAAGCAGATCGCATTAGGTCGGAAACTTTGACCGCCCGCCGAGAATACTTTGGAAACCGTATAGCAAATAGTAAAAACCCGTCGAAGGAGATGTGGCGTATAGTGAACGAGGAGTCGTCTGCAAAACCGTCACGACATACTATATCACTCAGAGATGAAAAAGGACACGACTTGCCATCCAGCCAAGTACCGGAAGTATTAAATCGTCACTTTCTAACGGTAACATCAAAATATAAATTAAATATAAACAAGCCAGACTCTGTGAAGCACGTTAGGCATCATCTAATAAATAAAAACGTACCAACTTTCATTCTGCCTAAAATCACACTCACAGACCTAAACCGCAGTCTGAGGTCCATGGTAAAAACACGCCGGACGCTAGATATTTATGATATTTCCCTTAACATACTCGAGTGCATCTGGCCAGTCGTCGCAGGGCTACTAGTAGAACTCATTAACACCGTGTTCTCGTGCGGTGAGTACCCGGACGTACTGAAAAGCACTCGAGTATGTCCTGTTTATAAGGGAAAAGGTGAAAAAACTGCTGTGGACAATTACAGACCTATCACTATAGTCCCCAACATCTCTAAATTAGTTGAATCAATTATATCAAATAGTTTAATGCATCACTTAGAGACAAATGACCTACTGACGGACAAACAATTTGCATATAGAAAAAATAGGTCCACCACAACAGCTGCATACGAAGTATATGATTGCGTAGCAACGGCGTTAGACGATAAGTACAAACCGGCAGGGGTATTCTGCGACTTGTCCAAAGCCTTCGACGTTATAAATCATGACCTACTGTTAGAAAAGATAGGATACTATGGAATCGCTGATAACACCCACAAATTATTTAAGACGTTCCTTAAAAATAGACGGCAGACAGTCGAGGTCAAAATCAAGGGCAAAAATGTTAAATCCGATGCAGGTACACTGGAACAGGGCATACCTCAAGGCTCCGCGCTCGGAAATACCCTGTTCTTAATATTTATTAACGATCTGCCTTCCTCTGTTGCTGAAGGCTCGATGGTATTGTTTGCTGATGACACCACCGTGGTAGTGAAGGCGCATACGTACTCGCAGCTCGAGGAAAAATTAGCGAATACGTGCAGCCAACTTCGTGAGTGGTTCTCGGCAAACGGCCTCATCCTCAACGTCACAAAATCCCATATAATGTTTTTTTCAGCCAGTCCTTTGGTGAATATTCCACAAATACATACTCAAATTCCAAGCTGTGATTCGTGCAAATTCCTTGGATTTACCGTTGACGCAAAACTAAAATGGAAAGAACACATTAACAACTTATGCGAAAGGCTTAGTAGTGCTATATTCGCGATGCGAAAACTAAAGCCAATTATTTCAAAACGTACGCTGCTCCAAATTTACTACTCCTATTTTCAATCGCTCATGTTGTACGGTATTATTTTATACGGAAATTGCACAGAATCAGATAGGGTGTTTATATTACAAAAAAAAGCCTTACGTATATTAGCAGGTGTACATCCCAGACACCCGTGTCGACAGCTCTTTAAGAAATATAACATAATGACGCACTACTCTCTCTATGTTTATGAAATTATTATGTTCACACGCCGCAATATCCATTTATTCAAACGTGTAAACATGCCTGGCAGAATAACCCGCCAGACCGGCCGATTACAGTCCGTGCCGCGGCGCCTCGCGCTGCTCGACAAAAACCCACGCGTAATAGGCCCGGCGTTTTATGAACGTCTACCCGCCACTCTCAAAAATGAATCATCGGACGAATTATTTGGTCGCCGATTGAAGGAACTTTTATTGACCAAAACGCTGTATTCTGTCAAAGAATATAAAGAATAAAATGCCAATTATTTGATTTTTAATATTATTTATATTTATAAATTATTAATTAGTAAATTTTGACATTGCTCTATTCTTTTTTTGTCCCTATTATTGTATTATTAAAATTTTTGACATTTTGACATTACCTAGGTTGTCCTAGCTGTATTTTTTTATTTTTATTTTCTTAATAATTTTGACAAATATTTCTATTTATAGAAAGTGTTTTTATATTTTTTTATTTTAATTTGTTTACTGTTTTATTTTATTCCGATTCGTAGCTATTATTATTATTGTTGTTATTATGTTGTGACGATCTTTTTGTGAATGCATTTTATTTTGACATGTAAAATATAATGTACATTTCCAATAAGAAATAAATGAATCTAATCTATCTAATCTATGCTTGTTTGCCACCGACATAGTATATATAAAAAAAGGAAAACGAGGACTACGTTTGTATAAATAATCGGTAGTGCCTTTTCCTCTTAACCCTTTCGATCACAACCAATAAACACCAAATATGACCGATCAACCTGTTCTAAAAGTAATTAAGGGTCCCCGCAGTAAATTAGCGGCCGGTTGTCAATGTGATGGATCGTAAGCACCGGTTAGATTTATTTGGTTACGTTTAATGGCCGATTGTTTTTATTGTCGTCTACTAACGAGGTACGAAGGTGACTTGGACCCTTTTTTTATAATTCTTAGAAACTTTGTGAACGTATTTTTAATATGACCTACCTCAATATCTAAACTGAAAGAAAAACGAAATGTATTTTTCGTCGTTGCTTGATATTTGTTCCTGAGTCATGGGTGTTTTCTATGTATTTAAGTATTTATAAATATTTATATATTATATATATCGTTGTCTAAGTACCCTCAACACAAGCCTTATTGAGCTTACTGTGGGACTTAGTCAATTTGTGTAATAATGTCTAGGAATTCTATTTAGTCCAGTGGTCGAACCTTATCATAATTACAAATTCGATTATATAAACACATTTAATTTTGTATGGTGAAGGTTTTGATTTTTATACCACTTCGTTCCTTGTCACAGTGACAATCAATATGAAAGCCTCTAGGGATCTCATATGTCATATGATATGATACATTCTATTGTTCATGTGACAAGTTACAAAATGTCACAAAAATCAAATTCCTTGTCCGTAGATATAAGCGAAATTTTGCAAAGTTGAATTCAGCGTTTGACAGAAATTACACAACTGTAAATATTCCGTCCTAAACCTTAGGTGCGAATTATACAGAGACGGCGTAAAGGTGAAGGCGTGGCGTAGGTATGATGCCGCTTCAAAACGGTTTCATACAAAATGTACTAAGTTGACAAGCGGTGCGGCGCGGCACATGACCTGTATAAGTTGCGCCTTAAACGAAAGATTTATACGATATCAAGATAAGACACGGTATCGTTTAACGTTTTCAATATTTTGTGTATTTAATATAAAACTCCCATTATATCTGCTCTCGAGTGTAAATTACTTGTCGTCCAATTTAAGTAATCTGTGACTAAATCTTTTCCATGAATCGCGACCTGAAAAACACAACCTCCTAAGCGTAATTTAATATTTTCCAGGCTTCCCTTGTTTGCGCTTGCATTCTATTCCGACGCGCTGCCGTAAAAAATGGCGTTTAAGAATACAAATTCCAGGTCAAAGGTTCCGTAGTCCGTACTATTTATTCAAGACGATATTCTGCAAGTGGCATCGTAAGGACCCGACTCTGACTATTTTTTTCAGCCTTCGACCTGGGAGCATATGTTGGATTATTAAAGTTTTCAAATATTATTTTTTCTGGCAAATCTGTTTTGAGCGCCCGCAGCTTCCTCCTGCTGGCAATAAGTCCGGTATTTGCGACATGCAGGTTCTGCCATGAGTCAGAGGAGACTGCAATGCACATTCTCTGCTCCTGTGGACCACTAATGTCAAAAAGAAGTACCCACCTAGGGCGGCACGTATTGCAACCCTATGAGGTACAGAACATTACGGCCCAAAGAATCTGGAATTTCCTGGATTCAACGGGCATCAGTAATGAACTTTAAAGGGCTGTCACAATAGACCAATGCCTGGTCGACGTGGCATTCAAAGGCCCACAAACTCGTCTCTGTTTATGATGGGGATTGAAAAATCGGCTCTTAGTTAATACAATGGTACTAATGGGTTAAAGTACACAATGGCGTAAACAGTGATTTAATAATAAGCAAATTATCGTAAACTTTCATCATAAAATGGACACTCCAACCCCACTAGCGGAGATCACAGTCATAACTCATTTCATACAACGTCTGAAAGTCAAGCGCGAATATTTTTAACTTCATAATAAACTTAAGACACTCTGGATTAAATATCTCTCATAGGAGTGGTTTTATGAGCATTTTATGTGAAATGGCTAGCTTTTATAGTAGGAAAACGCTTTATGAATTTAAAGAGAATGTTTCAAATTGAAACGGTTGAACTATGCCACTTTAATATCTGGTTTATAAAAACAGGAAGAAATAGCGAAAAATAAAGATAATAAACGAGTAGAGTTAGTAGGATTATTTAATTTACTGCATTAGCTTCTGCGTAAGCAATGGAAAAGACAATAGATGCATTTAAAATCTGGCTGTATAGGTGCTTGCTAAAAATCTGGACCGATAGAGTTCATAGAGTTACGAATATGGAAGTGCTTAAAAGAATGAATAAAAAGTTGGAGGTTTTAGTCACGGTGAAAAAAGGAAAATATGGATGGAAACATATACAGAAATATCAAATATTATGATCAAGATCTTGTGAGTAGATATAGGTATTAGTATTTATATGAAGAAATAAATAAAGCAGCAGTAAATTTCACAAGATATGAACACTTTAACAGTATATCAAATCAAAGTAAAGTAGCTAAAATATAGTTAAGGCAACTATTTATGCAATCTGGCTTCAAAAAAATAACTATGTATAACGAAATGTTAACAAATATGAAAGAACATAAATTTCTATTTACTTACGATAAATAAAAGATTCATTGAAAAAGCCATTTGTCAAATTGTAAGTAAATTCCTGATGATAACAAATAAACAGAATTTGTCATCAGACGGAGTGTATTTTTTTATCTCAGACCCACTAGTGGACACTACAAGTACTACAATTAATATTGGAAAGAAAAATAGATGGCAAGAGGGGGATGAAGAAGGATCGACTGGCTTGACAACATTAAAAATGGACGAACGTAAACAACGTAGCTATATTGGCAGAAATGGCTAAGAGCAGGAGAGCGATATGGCAAAGGTCACCTAGTCCGCTAGTGCATGGCAAATGAAGGAGAAGCTTTCTTAAACTCTCGCAGAGCTAAAAGGGTTGACAAACGCCCTATTATCCACAGATCTACAATGTACAGCGTAATACCAAAATGTGACCAAAATCGAAATGATGTTAAATGTCATTGAAAGTATTGAATTCACAAATGCATAAATTATTTGCATTTGTAACACTAACAGGCCAATTAAAACGTACACTGACATCGAAATGATATTCGAATCATCTTATCTACTTATTGCCCGCGCCAATACATGTACGGACAAGTTGAAGTGGAATGCACGATAACTGAATGAAATCAGTTAGATGTCGTGATATCAGTGTACGTTCGAATTGGCCTATTATTCCAAGATATAATCAACCGCCGACCGGTGTGAAGTTAGCGGCCAAAGTTATCGGCCGACGATAACCCGACCAAATTAAGAAGTTAACACTTTTAATACGTGTATTTCCATAAAAAAGAGCTTAAGTAGGATATTTATAGGTCAATGGTGAAGAAAAAAGTGGGGCTTTATACAAATAATAGCGTATCACGATAAATTTTACCAACTAGGTATCAAAAATGACTTGAACAGACACCAACATTACGTACTACACAAGTTAACTATAAACGCATTTAAAGACATAAAGACGCTTCAAATCTATTATTCACAGAAGATGTTGATTAAATCCTCACATTTACTGTTTACAAAATACACTTACCATGATTATTAGAGTTTTTGTTAAAAAAATTGTACGGCCATAAGATTCTAAGCATACAAAACTAAATTAAAACCTTTTCTAGACAGAAAGACATTTTCTAATTGATACCAACAATAAAGAGTTATTTTTTTTAAATAAAAATGCATTCAGAACCGACTTTCCTTGCTATATATAGATATTGCAACTGAATAATAGTAAGCGGCGCAACGATTCTGAAATTATTTTTTTAAAGTTGACACAATTCTAGATTATGAAAAGTTATTATTACAACAATGAAAACCGTTAATCAAAAGCTTTTGTCGAAATATTTAAAATCCAAAAAACACGCTTTTCAAAGTCGATTCCCGAAAAATATCCATTGGCCGAGTCAGCGGCCGAAATCTTCCTGACACAAATCACTACTTTTGACGAACTTCTAGACATTAAGACGCTTTCAAACTTACACCAACGTAGGCAGCTATCGTGGGCTTTCATAAAAAGCTTTCCAAACCGACTTTCCTCGCTGTCTATAGATATTGCAACACAATAATAGTTAGCGGCGGAACGATTCTGAAACAATTTTTTAAAATATTGATACAATTCCAGATTATGGAAAGTAATTATTACATCAAAGAAAACCGTAAATCCAGAGCTTTCGTCAAAGCTTTCGAAGCCCAATCATATCAATTTTAAAATTTGTTTCCCGAAAAATATCCATTGGCCACGTCAGCGGCCGAAAGCTTTTTGACACAAATCACCACTTTTAACGAACTTCTAGACATTAAGACGCTTTCAAACTTACACCAACGTAGGCAGCTATCATAGGCTTTCAGAAATAGCTTAAAAAACCGACTTTCCTCGCTGTCTATAGATATTGCAACTCAATAATAGTTAGCGGCGGAACGATTCTGAAACAATTTTTTAAAATATTGATACAATTCCAGATTATGGAAAGTAATTATTACATCAAAGAAAACCGTAAATCCAGAGCTTTCGACAAAGCTTTCGAAACCAAATCGTATCACTTTTCAAAGTTGTTTTCCGAAAAATATCCATTGGCCGAGTCAGCGGCTGAAAGTTTCTTGACAGAAATCAGTGATTTTGATAAGCTTCCAGACATTAAGACGCTTAGAAACTTACACCAACGTAAGCCGCTATCATGGGCTTTCAGAAAAAGCTTTCAGAAACGACTTTCTTCGCTAACTATAGATTATGCAACTGAAAAATAGTTAGCGGCGGAACAATTCTGAAAATATTTTTTTAAATGTTGATATATTTCTCGATTATGGAAAGTAATAATTACGTCAATGAAAACCGTAAATCCAGAGCTCTTGTCAAAGCTTTCGAAACCCAATCATATCACTTTTAAAACAAATTTCCCGACAAATATCCATTGGCCGAGTCAGCGGCCGAAAACTTCCTGACACAAATCATTACTTTGGACAAACTTCTAGACATTAAGACGCTTACAAACTTACACTAACGTAGGCCGCTATCATGGGCTTTCAGAAAAAGCTTTCAGAAACGACTTTCTTCGTTAACTATAGATATTGCAACTGAAAAATAGTTAGCGGCGGAACAATTCTGAAAATATTTTTTTAAACGTTGATATATTTCTAGGTTATGGAAAGTAATAATTACATTAATGAAAACCGTAAATTGAGAGCTTTTGTCAAAGCTTTCGAAACCCAATCATATCACTTATAAAATTAGTTTCCCGAAAAATATCCATTGGCCACGTCATCGGCCGAAAGCTTCTTGACACAAATCACTACTTTTGACGAACTTGTAGACATTAAGACGCTATCAAACTTACACCAACGTAGGCAGCTATCATAGGCTTTCAGAAAAAGCTTTCAAAACCGACTTTCCTCGCTAACTATATATATTACAACTGAAAAATAGTTAGCGGCGGAACAATTCTAAAATATTTTTTTAAATGTTGATATATTTCTAGATTTTGCAAAGTAATTATTACATTAATGAAAACCGTAAATCGAGAGCTTTTGTCAAAGCTTTCGAAACCCAATCATATCACTTTTACAATTTGTGTCCCGAAAAATATCCATTGGCCACGTCAGCGGCCGAAAGCTTCTTGACACAAATCACTACCTTTGACGAACTTCTAGACATTAAGAGGCTTTCAAACTTACACCAACGTAGACAGCTATCATAGGCTTTCAGAAAAAGCTTTCAAAACCGACTTTCCTCGCTAACTATAGATATTACAAATGAAAAATAGTTAGCGGCGGAACAATTCTGAAAATATATTTTAAATGTTGATATATTTCTAGATTTGGCAAAGTAATAATTACATTAATGAAAACCGTAGATCTAGAGCTTTTGTCAAAGCTTTCGAAACACAATTATATCACTTTTAAAATTTGTTTCCCGAAAAATATCCATTGGCCGCGTCAGTGGCTGAAAGCTTTTTGACACAAATCACCACTTTTAACGAACTTCTAGACATTAAGACGCTTTCAAACTTACACCAACGTAGGTAGCTATCATAGGCTTTCAGAAATAGCTTAAAAAACCGACTTTCCTCGCTGTCTATAGATATTGCAACTCAATAATAGTTAGCGGCGGAACGATTCTGAAAATATTTTATTAAATATTGATACAATTCCAGATTACGGAAAGTAATTATTACATAAATGAAAACCGTAAATCAAGAGCTTTTGTCGAAACTTTCGAAAACCATAAAAATCGCTTTTCAAATCCGTTTCCCGAAAAATATCCATTGGCCGAGTCAGCGGCCGAAATCTTCCTGACACAAATCACTACTTCTGACAAACTTCTAGACATTAAGACGCTTTCAAACTTACACCAACGTAGGCAGATATCGTGGGCTTTCATAAAAAGCTTTCCAAACCGACTTTCCTCGCTGTCTATAGATATTGCAACACAATAATTGTTAGCGGCGGGACGATTCTGAAACAATTTTTTAAAATATTGATACAATTCCAGATTATGGAAAGTAATTATTACATCAAAGAAAACCGTAAATCCAGAGCTTTCGTCAAAGCTTTCGAAACCCAATCGTATCACTTTTCAAAGTTGTTTTCCGAAAAATATCCATTGGCCGAGTCAGCGGCTGAAAGTTTCTTGACAGAAATCAGTGATTTTGATAAGCTTCCAGACATTAAGACGCTTAGAAACTTACACCAACGTAAGCCGCTATCATGGGCTTTCAGAAAAAGCTTTCAGAAACGACTTTCTTCGCTAACTATAGATTATGCAACTGAAAAATAGTTAGCGGCGGAACAATTCTGAAAATATTTTTTTAAATGTTGATATATTTCTCGATTATGGAAAGTAATAATTACGTCATGGAAAACCGTAAATCCAGAGCTTTTGTCAAAGCTTTCGAAACCCAATCATATCACTTTTACAATTTGTGTCCCGAAAAATATCCATTGGCCACGTCAGCGGCCGAAAGCTTCTTGACACAAATCACTACCTTTGACGAACTTCTAGACATTAAGACGCTTTCAAACTTACACCAACGTAGGCAGCTATCATAGGCTTTCAGAAAAAGCTTTCAAAACCGACTTTCCTCGCTAACTATAGATATTACAACTGAAAAATAGTTAGCGGCGGAACAATTCTGAAAATATTTTTTTAAATGTTGATATATTTCTAGATTTTGCAAAGTAATAATTACATTAATGAAAACCGTGAATCGAGAGCTTTTGTCAAAGCTTTCGAAACCCAATCATATCACTTTTACAATTTGTGTCCCGAAAAATATCCATTGGCCACGTCAGCGGCCGAAAGCTTCTTGACACAAATCACTACCTTTGACGAACTTCTACATTAAGACGCTTTCAAACTTATACCAACGTAGACAGCTATCATAGGCTTTCAGAAAAAGCTTTCAAAACCGACTTTCCTCGCTAACTATAGATATTACAAATGAAAAATAGTTAGCGGCGGAACAATTCTGAAAATATATTTTAAATGTTGATATATTTCTAGATTTGGCAAAGTAATAATTACATTAATGAAAACCGTAGATCTAGAGCTTTTGTCAAAGCTTTCGAAACACAATTATATCACTTTTAAAATTTGTTTCCCGAAAAATATCCATTGGCCGCGTCAGCGGCCGAAAGCTTTTTGACACAAATCACCACTTTTAACGAACTTCTAGACATTAAGACGCTTTAAAACTTACACCAACGTAGGCAGCTATCATAGGCTTTCAGAAATAGCTTAAAAAATCGACTTTCCTCGCTGTCTATAGATATTGCAACTCAATAATAGTTAGCGGCGGAACGATTCTGAAAATATTTTATTAAATATTGATACAATTCCAGATTACGGAAAGTAATTATTACATAAATGAAAACCGTAAATCAAGAGCTTTTGTCGAAACTTTCGAAAACCATAAAAATCGCTTTTCAAATCCGTTTCCCGAAAAATATCCAATGGCCGAGTCAGCGGCCGAAATCTTCCTGACACAAATCACTACTTCTGACAAACTTCTAGACATTAAGACGCTTTCAAACTTACACCAACGTAGGCAGCTATCGTGGGCTTTCATAAAAAGCTTTCCAAACCGACTTTCCTCGCTGTCTATAGATATTGCAACACAATAATAGTTAGCGGCGGAACGATTCTGAGACAATTTTTTAAAATATTGATACAATTCCAGATTTTGGAAAGTAATTATTACATCAAAGAAAACCGTAAATCCAGAGCTTTCGTCAAAGCTTTCGAAACCCAATCGTATCACTTTTCAAAGTTGTTTTCCGAAAAATATCCATTGGCCGAGTCAGCGGCTGAAAGTTTCTTGACAGAAATCAGTGATTTTGATAAGCTTCCAGACATTAAGACGCTTAGAACCTTACACCAACGTAAGCCGCTATTATGGGCTTTCAGAAAAAGCTTTCAGAAACGACTTTCTTCGCTAACTATAGATATTACAAATGAAAAATAGTTAGCGGCGGAACAATTCTGAAAATATATTTTAAATGTTGATATATTTCTAGATTTGGCAAAGTAATAATTACATTAATGAAAACCGTAGATCTAGAGCTTTTGTCAAAGCTTTCGAAACACAATTATATCACTTTTAAAATTTGTTTCCCGAAAAATATCCATTGGCCGCGTCAGCGGCCGAAAGCTTTTTGACACAAATCACCACTTTTAACGAACTTCTAGACATTAAGACGCTTTCAAACTTACACCAACGTAGGCAGCTATCATAGGCTTGCAGAAAAAGCTTTCAAAACCGACTTTCCTCTCTAACTATAGATATTACAACTGAAAAATAGTTAGCGGCGGAACAATTCTGAAAATATTTTTTTAAATGTTGATATATTTCTCGATTATGGAAAGTAATAATTACGTCAATGAAAACCGTAAATCCAGAGCTTTTGTCAAAGCTTTCGAAAACCAATCATATCACTTTGAAAACAAATTTCCCGACAAATATCCATTGGCCGAGTGAGCGGCCGAAAACTTCCTGACACAAATCATTACTTTGGACAAACTTCTAGACATTAAGACGCTTACGCTTTCAAACTTACACCAACGTACACAGCTATCATAGGCTTTCAGAGAAAGCTTTCAAAACCGACTTTCCTCGCTAACTATAGATATTACAAATGAAAAATAGTTAGCGGCGGAACAATTCTGAAAATATATTTTAAATGTTGATATATTTCTAGATTTGGCAAAGTAATAATTACATTAATGAAAACCGTAGATCTAGAGCTTTTGTCAAAGCTTTCGAAACACAATTATATCACTTTTAAAATTTGTTTCCCGAAAAATATCCATTGGCCGCGTCAGCGGCCGAAAGCTTTTTGACACAAATCACCACTTTTAACGAACTTCTAGACATTAAGACGCTTTCAAACTTACACCAACGTAGGCAGCTATCATAGGCTTGCAGAAAAAGCTTTCAAAACCGACTTTCCTCTCTAACTATAGATATTACAACTGAAAAATAGTTAGCGGCGGAACAATTCTGAAAATATTTTTTTAAATGTTGATATATTTCTCGATTATGGAAAGTAATAATTACGTCAATGAAAACCGTAAATCCAGAGCTTTTGTCAAAGCTTTCGAAACCCAATCATATCACTTTTAAAACAAATTTCCCGACAAATATCCATTGGCCGAGTCAGCGGCCGAAAACCTCCTGAAACAAATCACTACTTTGGACAAAGTTCTAGACATTAAGACGCTTACAAACTTACACTAACGTAGGCCGCTATCATGGGCTGTCAGAAAAAGCTTTCAGAAACGACTTTCTTCGTTAACTCTGGATATTGCAAATGAAAAATAGTTAGCGGCGGAACAATTCTGAAAAGATTTTTTTAAATGTTGATATATTTCTAGATTTTGCAAAGTAATAATTACATTAATGAAAACCGTAAATCGAGAGCTTTTGTCAAAGCTTTCGAAACCCAATCATATCACTTTTAAAACAAATTTCCCGACAAATATCCATTGGCCGAGTCAGCGGCCGAAAACTTCCTGACACAAATCACTACTTTGGACAAACTTCTAGACATCAAGACGCTTATAAACTTACACTAACGTAGGCCGCTATCATGGGCTTTCAGAAAAAGCTTTCAGAAACGACTTTCTTCGTTAACTATAGATATTGCAACTGAAAAATAGTTAGCGGCGGAACAATTCTGAAAATATATTTTTAAACGTTGATATATTTTTAGATTTTGCAAAGTAATAATTACATTAATGAAAACCGTAAATCGAGAGCTTTTGTCAAAGCTTTCGAAACCCAATCATATCACTTTTACAATTTGTGTCCCGAAATTTATCCATTGGCCACGTCAGCGGCAGAAAGCTTCTTGACACAAATCACCACTTTTAACGAACTTCTAGACATTAAGACGCTTTCAAACTTACACCAACGTAGGCAGCTATCATAGGCTTTCAGAAAAAGCTTTCAAAACCGACTTTCCTCGCTAACTATAGATATTACAAATAAAAAATAGTTAGCGGCGGAACAATTCTGAAAATATTTTTTTTAATGTTGATATATTTCTAGATTTTGCAAAGTAATAATTACATTAATGAAAACCGTAAATCAAGAGCTTTTGTTAAAGCTTTCGAAACCCAATCATATCACTTTTACAATTAATTTCCCGAAAAATATCCATTGGCCACGTTAGCGGCCGAAAGCTTCTTGACACAAATCTCTACTGTTGACGAACTTGTAGACGTTAAGACGCTTTCAAACTTACACCAACGTAGGCAGCTATCATAGGCTTTCAGAAAAAGGTTTCAAAACCGACTTTCTTCGCCAACTATAGAATAGATATTACAACTGAAAAATAGTTAGCGGCGGAACAATTCTGAAAATATTTTTTTAAATGTTGATATATCTCTAGATTTGGCAAAGTAATAATTACATTAATTAAAACCGTAGATCTAGAGCTTTTGTCAAAGCTTTCGAAACCCAATCATATCACTTTTAAAATTTGTTTTCCGAAAAATATCCATTGGCCACTTTAGCGGCCGAAAGCTTCTTGACACAAATCTCTACTTTTGACGAACTTGTAGACGTTAAGACGCTTTCAAACTTACACCAACGTAGGCAGCTGTCATAGGCTTTCAGAAAAAGCTTTCAAAACCGACTTTCCTCGCTAACTATAGATATTACAACTGAAAAATAGTTAGCGGCGGAACAATTCTGAAAATAATTTTTTAAATGTTGATATATTTCTAGATTTTGCAAAGTAATAATTCTATTAATGAAAACCGTAAATCAAGAGCTTTTGTTAAAGCTTTCGAAACCCAAATTATATCACTTTTAGAATTAATTTCCCGAAAAACATCCATTGGCCACGTTAGCGGCCGAAAGCTTCTTGACACAAATCTCTACTTTTGACGAACTTGTAGACGTTAAGACGCTTTCAAACTTTCACCAACGTAGGCAGCTATCATAGGCTTTCAGAAAAAGCTTTCAAAACCGACTTGTCTCGCTAACTATAGATATTAAACACTGAAAAATAGTTAGCGGCGGAACAATTCTGAAAATAATTTTTTAAATGTTGATATATTTCTAGATTTTGCAAAGTAATAATTCTATTAATGAAAACCGTAAATCAAGAGCTTTTGTTAAAGCTTTCGAAACCCAATAATATCACTTTTAAAATTTGTTTCCCGAAAAATATCCATTGGCCGCATCAGCGGCCGAAAGATTTTTGACACAAATCAACACTTTTAACGAAATTCTAGACATTAAGACGCTTTCAAACTTACACCAACGTAGGCAGCTATTATTGAGAAAAAGCTTTCAAAACCGACTTTCCTCGCTGTCTATAGATATTGCAACTTAATAATAGTTAGCGGCGGAACGATTCTGAAAATATTTTATTAAATATTGATACAATTCCAAATTTTGGAAAGTAATTATTACATCTAAGAAAACCGCAAATCCAGAGCTTTCATCATAGCTTTCGAAACCCAATTATATCACTTTTAAAACTTGTTTCGCAAAAAAATATCCATTGGCTGAGTCAGCGGCCGAAATCTTCTTGACACAAATCACTATTTTTGACGAACTTCTAGACATTAAGACGCTTTCAAACTTACACCAACGTAGGCGGCTATTATAGGCTTTGAGAAAAAGCTTTCAAAACCGACTTTCCTCGCTGTCTATAGATATTGCAACTTAATAATAGTTAGCGGCGGAACGATTCTGAAAATATTTTATTAAATATTGATACAATTCCAGATTATGGAAAGTAATTATTACATCAAAGAAAACCGTAAATCCAGAGCTTTCGTCAAAGCTTTCGAAACCCAATCGTATCACTTTTCAAAGTTGTTTTCCGAAATATATCCAATGGCCGAGTCAGCGGCTGAAAGTTTCTAGACAGAAATCAGTGATTTTGATAAGCTCCCAGACATTAAGACGCTTAGAAACATATACCAACGTAAGCCGCTATCATAAGCTTTCAGAAAAAGCTTTCAAAAACGACTTTCTTCGCTAATTGCAACTGAAAAATAGTTAGCGGCGGAAAAATTCATAAAATATTTTATTAAATGTTGATATAGTTGTGGATTATGGAAAGTGATAATTACGTCAATGATACCGTAAATCCAGTGCTTTTGTCAAAACTTTCAAAAAACAAAAATAACACTAAAAATATCACTTTTAAAAAAATATCCCGAAATATATCCATTGGCCGAGTCAGCGGCCGAAAACTTCCTGACACAAATCACTAATTTTGACAAACTTCTAGACATTAAGACGCATTCAAACTTACTCCAACGTAGCCAGCTATCATAAGCCCTCTGAAAAATCTTTCAAAACCGACTTTCTTCGTTGTCTAAAGATATTGCAACTGAAAAATAGTTAGCGGCGGAACAATTCTGAAAATATTTTTTTAAATGTTGATATATTTCTAGATTTTGCAAAGTAATAATTACATTAATGAAAACCGTAAATCAAGAGCTTTTGTCAAAGCTCTAGAAACCCAATCATATCACTTTTAAAATTTGTGTCCCGAAAAATATCCATTGGCCACGTCAGCGGCCGAAAGCTTCTTGACACAAATCACTACCTTTGACGAACTTCTAGACATTAAGACGCTTTCAAACTTACACCAACGTAGGCAGCTATCATAGGCTTTCAGAAAAAGCTTTCAAAACCGACTTTCTTCGCTAACTATAGATATTACAAATAAAAATAGTTAGCGGCGGAACAATTCTGAAAATATTTTTTTAAATGTTGATATATTTCTAGATTTTGCAAAGTAATAATTACATTAAAGAAAACCATAAATGGAGAGCTTTTGTCAAAGCTTTCGAAACACAATCATATCAATTTTAAAATTTGTCTCCCGAAAAATATCCATTGGCAACGTCAGCGGCCGAAAGCTTTTTGACACAAATTACTACTTTTGACGAACTTCTAAACATTAAGACGCTTTCAAACTTACACCAACGTAGGCAGCTATTATAGGCTTTGAGAAAAAGCTTTCAAAACCGACTTTCCTCGCTGTCTATAGATATTGCAACTTAATAATAGTTAGCGGCGCAACGATTCTGAATTTATTTTTTTAAAGTTGACACAATTCTAGATTATGAAAAGTTATTATTACAACAATTAAAACCGTTACTCAAAAGCTTTTGTCGAAATATTTAAAATCCAAAAAACACGCTTTTCAAAGTCGATTCCCGAAAAATATCCATTGGCCGAGTCAGCGGCCGAAATCTTCCTGACACAAATCACTACTTTTGACGAACTTCTAGACATTAAGACGCTTTCAAACTTACACCAACGTAGGCAGCTATCGTGGGCTTTCATAAAAAGCTTTCCAAACCGACTTTCCTCGCTGTCTATAGATATTGCAACTTAATAATAGTTAGCGGCGGAACGATTCTGAAAATATTTTATTAAATATTGATACAATTCCAGTTAACTATTTTTCAGTTTTAATATATATAGTTAGCGAGGAAAGTCGGTTTTGAAAGCTTTTTCTGAAAGCCTATGATAGCTGCCTACGTTGGTGTAAGATTGAAAGCGTCTTAATGTCCAGAAGTTCGTCAAAAGTAGTGATTTGTGTCAAGAAGCTTTCGGCCGCTGACGCGGCCAATGGATATTTTTCGGGAAACAAATTTTAAAATTGATATGATTGGGCTTCGAAAGCTTTGACAAAAGCTCTCCATTTATGGTTTTCTTTTATGTAATTATTACTTTGCAAAATCTAGAAATATATCAACATTAAAAAAAAAACAGATTTGTTCCGCCGCTAACTATTTTTCATTTGTAATATCTATAGTTAGCGAGGAAAGTCGGTTTTGAAAGCTTTTTCTGAAAGCCTATGATAGCTGTCTACGTTGGTGTAAGTTTGAAAGCGTCTTAATGTCTAGAAGTTCGTTAAAGGTAGTGATTTGTGTCAAGAAGCTTTCGGCCGCTGACGTGGCCAATGGATATTTTTCGGGACACAAATTGTAAAAGTGATATGATTGGGTTTCGAAAGCTTTGACAAAAGCTCTCGATTAACGGTTTTCATTAATGTAATTATTACTTTGCAAAATCTAGAAATATATCAACATTAAAAAAAAAACAGAATTGTTCCGCCGCTAACTATTTTTCATTTGTAATATATATAGTTAGCGAGGAAAGTCGATTTTGAAAGCTTTTTCTGAAAGCCTATGATAGCTGCCTACGTTGGTGTAAGTTTGAAAGCGTCTTAATGTCTAGAAGTTCGTCAAAAGTAGTGATTTGTGTTAGGAAGATTTCTGCCACTGACTCGGCCAATGGATATTTTTCAGGAAACGAATTTGCAAAGCAATTTGTATGGTTTTCAAAAGTTTCGACATAAGCTCTTATTTCACGGTTTTCATTGTTGTAATAATTACTTTCCATAATCTAGAATTGTATCAACATTTAATATATATTTTTAGAATCGTTCCGCCTAAATATATCTTAATTGCAATATCTATAGACAGCGAGGAAAGTCGGTTTTGAAAGATTTTTCAGAAAGCTCATGATAGCTGGCTACGTTGGAGTAAGTTTGAATGTGTCTTGATGTCTAGAAGTTTGTCCAAAGTAGTGATTTGTGTCAGGAAGTTTTCGGCCGCTGACTCGGCCAATGGATATTTTTCGGGATTTTTTTTTAAAGTGATATGATTGGGTTTCGAAAGCTTTGACAAAAGCTCTCGATTAACGGTTTTCATTAATGTAATTATTACTTTGCAAAATCTAGAAATATATCCGCCGCTAACTATTTTTCAGTTGTAATATATATAGTTAGCGAGGAAAGTCGGTTTAGAAAGCTTTTTTTGAAAGCCTATGATAGCTGCCTACGTTAGTGTAAGTTTGAAAGCGTCTTAATGTCTACAAGTTTGTCAAAGGTAGTGATTTGTGTCAAGAAGCTTTCGGCCGCTGACGTGGCCAATGGATATTTTTCGGGACACAAATTGTAAAAGTGATATGATTGGGTTTCGAAAGCTTTGACAAAAGCTCTCGATTTACGGTTTTCATTAATGTAATTATTACTTTGCAAAATCTAGAAATATATCAACATTTAAAAGAATATTTTCAGAATTGTTCCGCCGCTAACTATTTTTCAGTTGTAATATCTATAGTTAGAGAGGAAAGTCGGTTTTGAAAGCTTTTTCTGAAAGCCTATGATAGCTGCCTACGTTGGTGTAAGTTTGAAAGCGTCTTAATGTCTAGAAGTTCGTAAAAAGTAGTGATTTGTGTCAAGAACCTTTCGGCCGCTGACGTGGCCAATGGATATTTTTCGGAAACAAATTTTAAAAGTGATATGATTGGGTTTAGAAAGCTTTGAAAAAAGCTCTAGATCGACGGTTTTAATTAATGTAATTATTACTTTGCCAAATCTAGAAATATATCAACATTTAAAAAAATATTTTCAGAATTGTTCCGCCGCTAACTATTTTTCAGTTGTAATATCTATAGTTAGCGAGGAAAGTCGGTTTTGAAAACTTTTTCTGAAAGCCTATGATAGCTGCCTACATTATTGTAAGTTTGAAAGCGTCTTAACGTCTACAAGTTCGTCAAAAGTAGAGATTTGTGTCAAGAAGCTTTCGGCCGCTAACGTGGCCAATGAATATTTTTCGGGAAATTAATTGTAAAAGTGATATGATTGGGTTTCGAAAGCTTTAACAAAAGCTCTTGATTTACGGTTTTCATTAATGTAATTATTACTTTGCAAAATCTAGAAATATATCAACATTTAAAAAAATATTTTCAGAATTGTTCCGCCGCTAACTATTTTTCAGTTGTAATATCTATAGTTAGAGAGGAAAGTTAGTTTTTAAAGCTTTTTCTGAAAGCCTATGATAGCTGTCTAGGTTGGTGTAAGTTTGAAAGCGTCTTAATGTCTAGAAGTTCGTAAAATGTGGTGATTTGTGTCAAGAAGCTTTCGGCCGCTGACGTGGCCAATGAATATTTTTCGGGAAACAAATTTTAAAAGTGATATGATTGGGTTTCGAAAGCTTTGACAAACGCTCTAGATCGATGGTTTTAATTAATGTAATTATTACTTTGCCAAATCTAGAAATATATCAACATTTAAAAAAATATTTTCAGAATTGTTCCGCCGCTAACTATTTTTCAGTTGTAATATCTATAGTTAGCGAGGAAAGTCGGTTTTGAAAGCTTTTTCTGAAAGCCTATGATAGCTGCCTACGTTGGTGTAAGTTTGAAAGCGTCTTAACGTCTACAAGTTCGTCAAAAGTAGAGATTTGTGTCAAGAAGCTTTCGGCCGCTAACGTGGGCAATGGATATTTTTCGGGAAATTAATTGTAAAAGTGATATAATTTGGGTTTCGAAAGCTTTAACAAAAGCTCTTGATTTACGGTTTTCATTAATGTAATTATTACTTTGCAAAATCTAGAAATATATCAACATTTAAAAAAATATTTTCAGAATTTAGCCGCCGCTAACTATTTTTCAGTTGTAATATCTATAGTTAGCGATGAAAGTCGGTTTTGAAAGCTTTTTCTGAAAGCCTATGATAGCTGCCTACGTTGGTGTAAGTTAGAAAGCGTCTGAATGTCTAGAAGTTCGTTAAAAGTGGTGATTTGTGTCAAGAAGCTTTCGGCCGCTGACGTGGCCAATGGATATTTTTCGGGAAACAAATTTTAAAAGTGATATGATTGGGTTTCGAAAGCTTTGACAAAAGCTCTAGATCTACGGTTTTAATTAATGTAATTATTACTTTGCCAAATCTAGAAATATATCAACATTTAAAAAAATATTTTCAGAATTGTTCCGCCGCTAACTATTTTTCAGTTGTAATATCTATAGTTGGCGAGGAAAGTCGGTTTTGAAAGCTTTTTCTGAAAGCCTATGATAGCTGCCTACGTTGGTGTAAGTTTGAAAGCGTCTTAACGTCTACATGTTCGTCAAAAGTAGAGATTTGTTTCAAGAAGCTTTCGGCCGCTAACGTGGCCAATGGATATTTTTCGGGAAATTAATTGTAAAAGTGATATGATTGGGTTTCGAAAGCTTTAACAAAAGCTCTTGATTTACGGTTTTCATTAATGTAATTATTAATTTGCAAAATCTAGAAATATATCAACATTAAAAAAAATATTTTCAGAATTGTTCCGCCGCTAACTATTTTTCATTTGTAATATCTATAGTTAGCGAGGAAAGTCGGTTTTGAAAGCTTTTTCTGAAAGCCTATGATAGCTGTCTACGTTGGTGTAAGTTTGAAAGCGTCTTAATGTCTAGAAGTTCGTTAAAGGTAGTGATTTGTGTCAAGAAGCTTTCGGCCGCTGACGTGGCCAATGGATATTTTTCGGGACACAAATTGTAAAAGTGATATGATTGGGTTTCGAAAGCTTTGACAAAAGCTCTCGATTTACGGTTTTCATTAATGTAATTATTACTTTGCAAAATCTAGAAATATATCAACATTAAAAAAAAAAAATTCAGAATTGTTCCGCCGCTAACTATTTTTCAGTTGTAATATATATAGTTAGCGAGGAAAGTCGATTTTGAAAGCTTTTTCTGAAAGCCTATGATAGCTGCCTACGTTGGTGTAAGTTTGAAAGCGTCTTAATATCTACAAGTTCGTCAAAAGTAGAGATTTGTGTCAAGAAGCTTTCGGCCGCTAACGTGGCCAATGGATATTTTTCGGGAAATTAATTGTAAAAGTGATATAATTGGGTTTCGAAAGCTTTAACAAAAGCTCTTGATTTACGGTTTTCATTAATGTAATTATTACTTTGCTTAATCTAGAAATATATCAACATTTAAAAAAATATTTTCAGAATTGTTCCGCCGCTAACTATTTTTCAGTTGTAATATCTATAGTTAGAGAGGAAAGTCAGTTTTGAAAGCTTTTTCTGAAAGCCTATGATAGCTGTCTACGTTGGTGTTAGTTTGAAAGCGTCTTAATGTCTAGAAGTTCGTAAAAAGTGGTGATTTGTGTCAAGAAGCTTTCGGCCGCTGACGTGGCCAATGGATATTTTTCGGGAAACAAATTTTAAAATTGATATGATTGGGTTTCGAAAGCTTTGACAAACGCTCTAGATCGATGGTTTTAATTAATGTAATTATTACTTTGCCAAATCTAGAAATATATCAACATTTAAAAAAATATTTTCAGAATTGTTCCGCCGCTAACTATTTTTCAGTTGTAATATCTATAGTTAGCGAGGAAAGTCGGTTTTGAAAGCTTTTTCTGAAAGCCTATGATAGCTGCCTACGTTGGTGTAAGTTTGAAAGCGTCTTAACGTCTACAAGTTCGTCAAAAGTAGAGATTTGTGTCAAGAAGCTTTCGGCCGCTAACGTGGCCAATGGATATTTTTCGGGAAATTAATTGTAAAAGTGATATAATTTGGGTTTCGAAAGCTTTAACAAAAGCTCTTGATTTACGGTTTTCATTAATGTAATTATTACTTTGCAAAATCTAGAAATATATCAACATTTAAAAAAATATTTTCAGAATTTAGCCGCCGCTAACTATTTTTCAGTTGTAATATCTATAGTTAGCGATGAAAGTCGGTTTTGAAAGCTTTTTCTGAAAGCCTATGATAGCTGCCTACGTTGGTGTAAGTTAGAAAGCGTCTGAATGTCTAGAAGTTCGTTAAAAGTGGTGATTTGTGTCAAGAAGCTTTCGGCCGCTGACGTGGCCAATGGATATTTTTCGGGAAACAAATTTTAAAAGTGATATGATTGGGTTTCGAAAGCTTTGACAAAAGCTCTAGATCTACGGTTTTAATTAATGTAATTATTACTTTGCCAAATCTAGAAATATATCAACATTTAAAAAAATATTTTCAGAATTTAGCCGCCGCTAACTATTTTTCAGTTGTAATATCTATAGTTAGCGATGAAAGTCGGTTTTGAAAGCTTTTTCTGAAAGCCTATGATAGCTGCCTACGTTGGTGTAAGTTAGAAAGCGTCTGAATGTCTAGAAGTTCGTTAAAAGTGGTGATTTGTGTCAAGAAGCTTTCGGCCGCTGACGTGGCCAATGGATATTTTTCGGGAAACAAATTTTAAAAGTGATATGATTGGGTTTCGAAAGCTTTGACAAAAGCTCTAGATCTACGGTTTTAATTAATGTAATTATTACTTTGCCAAATCTAGAAATATAATAATATAATAATAATAATAATAATAAAGCTTTATTTGTCCATGCAAAAAAATATATCTAATAATTGCAATAATAATTCTATAGTGCGTTAACATACGATGTAACTTGAATAATAAAAATTAATACTTATTGAATATTTATGCACTGGTAAATTTAACTTAATTGGAATGAATTATATTTAATTATAATTAATTTCTTTTCAATTATTGGTATTTAGATTGTTAGAATTTAAATATTTATAAATTTTAATTTAATTTTTGGATGGACCCCCTTCGGGTAAAAGCCTCCTCCAAGGTATGCCACTTTGTTCTGTCTTTTGCTGTTTTTAGCCATCCTCGGCCTGCTATTGCCACTATTTCGTCTGTCCATCTAGCGTACGGACGGCCACTCGATCTTTTTCCTGTCGGTCCGGTCCAATCAACCGCTCTCCGAGTCCATCGGTTATCCTCGTACCTAGCGACGTGGCCTGCCCACTTCCACTTGCTCTTCAGCGCGAAAGTTAAGGCGTCGGTAACTTTGGATTTCTTGCGGAGGTCAGCATTTCTCACTCTATCTTTGAGCCTTAGTCCCATACTGCTTCTTTCCATTCGCCTTTGCGTGGTTTGAATTTTATTTCTAGTTTTGGTGTCAAACGTCCATGTTTGGCAACCATAAGTAAGACATGGAAGTATAGCCGTGTCCATAACTATTTTCTTAAGTGATAGCGGCAGTTGTGACTTGAAAATTTCTTTATGAGCCCAATATTTTTTCCACGTGATTGCAACTCTCCGCTCCACCTCTTCTAAGTTTCTGTCTGTATTAAATGATATTTGTTTGCCCAAATATATATATTTTGCTACGAATTCAAGGGATATGTTGTTGATCAAAATGGGTGACGTATGGCGGTTAGTCATCACTTTTGTTTTGTCGAGGTTCATTTCTAAGCCGACTTTTGAACTTGCCTGATTTAATTCATTTATCATTTCGTTTAGTTGTTGTGGGCACTCTGAGAATAGGATGATGTCGTCCGCGAATCTAAGATGGCTTAAAAAGGTTCCATTTATTCTTATGCCTCTTCTGGACCATGGTAGGTTTCCCATTACGTGTTGTAAGACGGCTATAAACAATTTTGGAGAAATTGGGTCGCCCTGTCTAACTCCTCTCTTAATGTTGATTGCTGTGCCAACTCTATCCAGTTTAACTCTACTTGTGCTGTTGGAGTAAATATTCTTCAAGATATTAATATACTTTTCTTTTATGTTTAGGGATTCCAGAGCTTCCCAGATGCTTTCATGAGATATTGAGTCAAAAGCTTTTTTATAATCAATAAAAGCTATGTAAAGGGGCCTGTTGAATTCCAGATACTTTTCTATTACCTGGTCAACGACTTGGATGTGGTCCACTGTGCTAAAACCGCTTCTAAATCCGGCTTGCTCGATCGGCTGATGTGCATCTATGTTTGGTGATATTCTTTCTAGTAGACAGGAGGCGAACAGTTTATAAAGGCAGGACATGAGGCTTATGGGGCGGTAATTCCCTATGTCTGTTGCGTCGCCTTTCTTATATAACAATATTATTTCGGATTCCATCCATTGGTGCGGCACAGTTTCCTCCTTTAGGATTTTATTCCATAGAATAGTGATCGGGGTCAGTAGTAGAGTCCTTGCAATTTTGACATATTCGTTAGTGATGCCGTCTGGTCCCGAGCTTTTTTTCCGACTTCAGTTTTATTAGATGTTTTAATATTTCTGGCTCTGAAAAGTGTTGTATTGAGCAGGTATCTGTGCTGTGATAAGGGTAAACAAGCTTATTTTGCTCTGCTCTGTCTGGTTGACTGTATAATTTAGAGTAAAAGTCAGTAGCTATATCTATGATCTCGGTACGTGATTTGCATTTGCTATTGCCAGCCTGAAGTGATGGAATCCATGTAATTGATTTATTCAATTCTTTATGGGCTTTTTTGGCTGATCTAGATTTTTCAAGGTGTTTTTGTATTATATTTGTTCTATAAGTGTTGTAGCATTGCCTTATTTCTTTGTTGGTAAGTTTGTAAAGTGTTTTTAAGTTTTCTTTATCGGTTTTGTTTAATTTTTGCTTATTTTGTAGTTTACACCTTTCTTTCATGAGGTCTAGCGCTTTCTCTGACAAGATTTGGCTCTTTTCTTTCCCTTTGACGCTTATTAAACTTTCCTTTATACCGTGAATGTTTTTTTGGTGATAGTCTTCCGCGTTGTAGTTGTTGTGCGTAGATATAAGTTCTGGTATATAGTTCTTAAGGTTATTTAGGTACTTTTCTTGCTCATTTGCTGTTTTAAGTTTTCTTGATGAATTACAAAAATTACGTCTGCTCTTACATGTTGATTTTAAATGAATTGTGGCTCTTAGTAGTCTGTGGTCCGAGCCAAATGAGAATGACGACAGAACTTCGTATTTAGAGATTATGTGAGGCTTCGTGGTCATTATATAGTCTATTTCGTTTTTTATGGTTTTGTCTGGAGAGATCCATGTCCATCGGTTTTTGGGTTTTAGCTTGAACATTGTGTTGGTGATTTTTAAGTTATATTCCTGAGCGTATTGAATGAGTCTCTCTCCTCGTGAGCTTCTTTTGCCATATCCATATTTACCAGTAACAGGGCTTTCGTGTGTTTTGGGCGTTCCGATTTGTGCATTAAAATCTCCCATAGAGATTATGTACTTCGTAGAGGTAGAGTCGTGAGCTTTATCTAAGTCATTGTAGAAGTTGTCTATTTCCTCCTGTGATGACCTTTCAGTAGGTGCGTATGCCTGAATTATTGCGAAATGTAGGTTTTCTAGTACGATTTCTAGTAAGCACACCCTTTCGGATATTCCCGTGAATTTTATGATTTTTTCTTTGTATTTCTTTTTTACTAGGAATCCTACGCCGTATAGTCCTTTCGTTTTGCCTAAGTAGTACATGATGTATTCGTCGTCTTCTACTATTCTTTCTCCAAAACGGCGAACTTCGCACAACCCAACGACGTCGTGGTTGATGTCTCGTAGCGCTGTCTTTAACTCAATAAGTTTTAGTTCAGAGGAAAGCGATCTAGCGTTCAAAGTACAAATCTTAAAGGTGTCTTTTGTTTGAGTGGTTGTCCTTGGAGGGTTTTGGTCGAACTCTCCCGCGGTGACCGGCCGTACTGGGAGATGAGGGGTGGGTAGAGGGCCCGGTTTTGATTGCTATGCTGTGTTATGCTGTGATGTCTTAGTTTGACTTTGAGAACTGTCGTTATCTGACTCTGTGAAGGTCAGTTTAGGTTTTTGGATTATGTAGTCTTTCATATTTGTTGCTTTATTTTTCTTAGTTGGCTGCCTGCTAGTATGTTGCTCCCGTTGGCTGCTGGGTAGAGTTGTCTCAGGAGATTCGGACAGGTTCCTCTTGCTTGCTTGGTTGCGAGGGAGGGAGTGTTTGTTGTTCAATATAATGAGTTTATCGTATTTTAGATAAGCAATGTTACCTGCTTCTTTTTCTTTCTGTAGTTGGCTTTGCAGCTCCTTACGCTTATTTAATACTTCTAAAGGATAGTCTTCTTTTATGTAGTATGAAGTGTTTTTTAGATGGCGTTTATTTTTCTGAACTTTTAATTTGAAACCCAGTGTATTGAATGTTATTACCACCGGTCTTATCTTCTCTCCTTTTTTTACCCAGTCTTCTCACCGCTTCAATATTGTTAATATCACATGAGACCTTTAAATGTGTATTTATTGTGTTAACTATCGATTCTTCGAGTTCGTGGTATGAGTTTTCACATTCCTCTACGCCAAACAGGACTAAATTCCGCCGTCTAGACTGCCTATCAAAGTTTTTAATTTTTGTACTTTGTTCTTCGATTTTTTGTTCTAATAATTCGTTTTTCAGTTCCAGGTTGGTAAACTTCTCGCTAATACTATTGGCAATTGTTTTTTTAATGTCTTCTTTCATACCCAGCATGTCTTGTTTCTGTTGTTTTATATCTTTTTGCATGTTAAATAAGATACTTTTAATTTCCTCCATACTGCTCTCTACTGTGCACTCCTAGCTCCCTCTATGAGTAATCTTGTACGCTTTTTTTTTTTTGTAGTCCAGTTGGTTGCAATATCGAGTCTATCGATGCGTATTTCGTGGTATCGGTGGTGGTCGTGAGATGGCAGGTTGCGACTGAGCGAAGGTCGTAGCGAGGTAGTTTTAATGAGTAACGTTAGATGGCGCTGTTAACTATGGCGTTGCGTTCGAATGATCATTAGTAACATTACATAGCAATTTATGGGGTTATGATTTTGTTATTGATTTATTGTAAGCACTTTTCAAGTTTTGTTTGAGTCCTGGCTTCTTCGTACACGCACAACAATGGTATATCACTTGATTTAAATGTTTGTTATTAGTCACTTAAAGTGTTTTGAGTGTCTTTTTGGTCGATCGTATTTTTCACTTTTCACTCAATGTTTCTGGTTTTACACTTCAATCTTTATATTGTCCAAGACAGTTGTCACATTCTTCACATGTTTTTGCACAGTTCATATTATATAAAACACTAAAACATTTTAAAAACTTTATTTAATTGCGAGTACGATGTTGACAGTGGCTTAGTGGCGCCCTCTTTCTAGAAATATATCAACATTTAAAAAAATATTTTCAGAATTGTTCCGCCGCTAACAATTTTTCAGTTGTAATATCTATAGTTGGCGAGGAAAGTCGGTTTTGAAAGCTTTTTCTGAAAGCCTATGATAGCTGCCTACGTTGGTGTAAGTTTGAAAGCGTCTTAACGTCTACATGTTCGTCAAAAGTAGAGATTTGTTTCAAGAAGCTTTCGGCCGCTAACGTGGCCAATGAATATTTTTCGGGAAATTAATTGTAAAAGTGATATGATTGGGTTTCGAAAGCTTTAACAAAAGCTCTTGATTTACGGTTTTCATTAATGTAATTATTACTTTGCAAAATCTAGAAATATATCAACATTAAAAAAATATTTTCAGAATTGTTCCGCCGCTAACTATTTTTCATTTGTAATATCTATAGTTAGCGAGGAAAGTCGGTTTTGAAAGCTTTTTCTGAAAGCCTATGATAGCTGCTTACGTTGGTGTAAGTTTAAAAGCGTCTTAATGTCTAGAAGTTTGTTAAAAGTGGTGATTTGTGTCAAGAAGCTTTCTGCCGCTGACGTGGCCAATGGATAAATTTCGGGACACAAATTGTAAAAGTGATATGATTGGGTTTCGAAAGCTTTGACAAAAGCTCTCGATTTACGGTTTTCCTTAATGTAATTATCACTTTGCAAAATCTAGAAATATATCAACGTTTAAAAAAATATTTTCAGAATTGTTCCGCTGCTAACTATTTTTCAGTTGCAATATCTATAGTTAACGAAGAAAGTCGTTTCTGAAAGCTTTTTCTGAAAGCCCATGATAGCGGCCTACGTTAGTGTAAGTTTATAAGCGTCTTGATGTCTAGAAGTTTGTCCAAAGTAGTGATTTGTGTCAGGAAGTTTTCGGCCGCTGACTCGGCCAATGGATATTTGTCGGGAAATTTGTTTTAAAACTGATATGATTAGGTTTCGAAAGCTTTGACAAAAGCTCTCGTTTTACGGTTTTCATTAATGTAATTATTACTTTGCAAAATCTAGAAATATATCAACATTAAAAAAAATATTTTCAGAATTGTTCCGCCGCTAACTATTTTTCATTTGTAATATCTATAGTTAGCGAGGAAAGTCGGTTTTGAAAGCTTTTTCTGAAAGCCTATGATAGCTGTCTACGTTGGTGTAAGTTTGAAAGCGTCTTAATGTCTAGAAGTTCGTTAAAGGTAGTGATTTGTGTCAAGAAGCTTTCGGCCGCTGACGTGGCCAATGGATATTTTTCGGGACACAAATTGTAAAAGTGATATGATTGGGTTTCGAAAGCTTTGACAAAAGCTCTCGATTTACGGTTTTCATTAATGTAATTATTACTTTGCAAAATCTAGAAATATATCAACATTAAAAAAAAAAATTCAGAATTGTTCCGCCGCTAACTATTTTTCAGTTGTAATATATATAGTTAGCGAGGAAAGTCGATTTTGAAAGCTTTTTCTGAAAGCCTATGATAGCTGCCTACGTTGGTGTAAGTTTGAAAGCGTCTTAATATCTACAAGTTCGTCAAAAGTAGAGATTTGTGTCAAGAAGCTTTCGGCCGCTAACGTGGCCAATGGATATTTTTCGGGAAATTAATTGTAAAAGTGATATAATTGGGTTTCGAAAGCTTTAACAAAAGCTCTTGATTTACGGTTTTCATTAATGTAATTATTACTTTGCTTAATCTAGAAATATATCAACATTTAAAAAATATTTTCAGAATTGTTCCGCCGCTAACTATTTTTCAGTTGTAATATCTATAGTTAGAGAGGAAAGTCAGTTTTGAAAGCTTTTTGCTGAAAGCCTATGATAGCTGTCTACGTTGGTGTAAGTTTGAAAGCGTCTTAATGTCTAGAAGTTCGTAAAAAGTGGTGATTTGTGTCAAGAAGCTTTCGGCCGCTGACGTGGCCAATGGATATTTTTCGGGAAACAAATTTTAAAAGTGATATGATTGGGTTTCGAAAGCTTTGACAAACGCTCTAGATCGATGGTTTTAATTAATGTAATTATTACTTTGCCAAATCTAGAAATATATCAACATTTAACAAAATATTTTCAGAATTGTTCCGCCGCTAACTATTTTTCAGTTGTAATATCTATAGTTAGCGAGGAAAGTCGGTTTTGAAAGCTTTTTCTGAAAGCCTATGATAGCTGCCTACGTTGGTGTAAGTTTGAAAGCGTCTTAACGTCTACAAGTTCGTCAAAAGTAGAGATTTGTGTCAAGAAGCTTTCGGCCGCTAACGTGGCCAATGGATATTTTTCGGGAAATTAATTGTAAAAGTGATATACTTTGGGTTTCGAAAGCTTTAACAAAAGCTCTTGATTTACGGTTTTCATTAATGTAATTATTACTTTGCAAAATCTAGAAATATATCAACATTTAAAAAAATATTTTCAGAATTTAGCCGCCGCTAACTATTTTTCAGTTGTAATATCTATAGTTAGCGATGAAAGTCGGTTTTGAAAGCTTTTTCTGAAAGCCTATGATAGCTGCCTACGTTGGTGTAAGTTAGAAAGCGTCTGAATGTCTAGAAGTTCGTTAAAAGTGGTGATTTGTGTCAAGAAGCTTTCGGCCGCTGACGTGGCCAATGGATATTTTTCGGGAAACAAATTTTAAAAGTGATATGATTGGGTTTCGAAAGCTTTGTCAAAAGCTCTAGATCTACGGTTTTAATTAATGTAATTATTACTTTGCCAAATCTAGAAATATATCAACATTTAAAAAAATATTTTCAGAATTGTTCCGCCGCTAACTATTTTTCAGTTGTAATATCTATAGTTGGCGAGGAAAGTCGGTTTTGAAAGCTTTTTCTGAAAGCCTATGATAGCTGTCTACGTTGGTGTAAGTTTGAAAGCGTCTTAACGTCTACATGTTCGTCAAAAGTAGAGATTTGTTTCAAGAAGCTTTCGGCCGCTAACGTGGCCAATGGGTATTTTTCGGGAAATTAATTGTAAAAGTGATATGATTGGGTTTCGAAAGCTTTAACAAAAGCTCTTGATTTACGGTTTTCATTAATGTAATTATTACTTGGCAAAATCTAGAAATATATCAACATTAAAAGAATATTTTCAGAATTGTTCCGCCGCTAACTATTTTTCATTTGTAATATCTATAGTTAGCGAGGAAAGTCGGTTTTGAAAGCTTTTTCTGAAAGCCTATGATAGCTGCCTACGTTGGTGTAAGTTTAAAAGCGTCTTAATGTCTAGAAGTTCGTTAAAAGTGGTGATTTGTGTCAAGAAGCTTTCTGCCGCTGACGTGGCCAATGGATAAATTTCGGGACACAAATTGTAAAAGTGATATGATTGGGTTTCGAAAGCTTTGACAAAAGCTCTCGATTTACGGTTTTCCTTAATGTAATTATCACTTTGCAAAATCTAGAAATATATCAACGTTTAAAAAAATATTTTCAGAATTGTTCCGCTGCTAACTATTTTTCAGTTGCAATATCTATAGTTAACGAAGAAAGTCGTTTCTGAAAGCTTTTTCTGAAAGCCCATGATAGCGGCCTACGTTAGTGTAAGTTTATAAGCGTCTTGATGTCTAGAAGTTTGTCCAAAGTAGTGATTTGTGTCAGGAAGTTTTCGGCCGCTGACTCGGCCAATGGATATTTGTCGGGAAATTTGTTTTAAAAGTGATATGATTAGGTTTCGAAAGCTTTGACAAAAGCTCTCGATTTACGGTTTTCATTAATGTAATTATTACTTTGCAAAATCTAGAAATATATCAACATTTAAAAAAATCTTTTCAGAATTGTTCCGCCGCTAACTATTTTTCAGTTGCAATATCTATAGTTAACGAAGAAAGTCGTTTCTGAAAGCTTTTTCTGACAGCCCATGATAGCGGCCTACGTTAGTGTAAGTTTGTAAGCGTCTTAATGTCTAGAACTTTGTCCAAAGTAGTGATTTGTTTTAGGAGGTTTTCGGCCGCTGACTCGGCCAATGGATATTTGTCGGGAAATTTGTTTTAAAAGTGATATGATTGGCTTTCGAAAGCTTTGACAAAAGCTATGGATTTACGGTTTTCATTGACGTAATTATTACTTTCCATAATCGAGAAATATATCAACATTTAAAAAAATATTTTCAGAATTGTTCCGCCGCTAACTATTTTTCAGTTGCATAATCTATAGTTAGCGAAGAAAGTCGTTTCTGAAAGCTTTTTCTGAAAGCCCATGATAGCGGCTTATGTTGGTGTAAGTTTCTAAGCGTCTTAATGTCTGGAAGCTTATCAAAATCACTGATTTCTGTCAAGAAACTTTCAGCCGCTGACTCGGCTAATGGATATTTTTCGGAAAACAACTTTGAAAAGTGATACGATTGGGTTTCGAAAGCTTTGACGAAAGCTCTGGATTTACGGTTTTCTTTGATGTAATAATTACTTTCCATAATCTGGAATTGTATCAATAGTTAATAAAATATTTTCAGAATCGTTCCGCCGCTAACTATTATTAAGTTGCAATATCTAAAGACAGCGAGGAAAGTCGGTTTTGAAAGCTTGTTCTCAAAGCCTATAATAGCTGCCTACGTTGGTGTAAGTTTGAAAGCGTCTTAATGTCTAGAAGTTTGTCAGAAGTAGTGATTTGTGTCAGGAAGATTTCGGCCGCTGACTCGGCCAATGGATATTTTTCGGGAAACGAATTTGAAAAGCGATTTTTATCGTTTTCGAAAGTTTCGACAAAAGCTCTTGATTTACGGTTTTCATTTATGTAATAATTACCTTCCGTAATCTGGAATTGTATCAATATTTAATAAAATATTTTCAGAATCGTTCCGCCGCTAACTATTATTGAGTTGCAATATCTATAGACAGCGAGGAAAGTCGGTTTTGAAAGCTTTTTCTGAAAGCCTATGATAGCTGCCTACGTTGGTGTAAGTTTGAAAGCGTCTTAATGTCTAAAAGTTTGTTAAAAGTGGTGATTTGTGTCAAAAAGCTTTCGGCCGCTGACGCGGGCAATGGATATTTTTCGGGAAACAAATTTTAAAAGTGATATAATTGTGTTTCGAAAGCTTTGACAAAAGCTCTAGATCTACGGTTTTCATTAATGTAATTATTACTTTGCAAATCTAGAAATATATCAACATTTAAAATATATTTTCAGAATTGTACCGCCGCTAACTATTTTTCATTTGTAATATCTATAGTTAGCGAGGAAAGTCGGTTTTGAAAGCTTATTCTGAAAGCTTATGATAGCTGTCTACGTTGGTGTAAGTTTGAAAGCTTCTTAATGTCTAGAAGTTCGTTAAAAGTAGTGATTTGTGTCAAGAAGCTTTCGGCCGCTGACTTGGCCAATGGATATTTGTCGGGACACAAAGTGTAAAAGTGATATGATTGGGTTTCGAAAGCAGTGACAAAAGCTCTCGATTTACGGTTTTCATTGATGTAATAATTACTTTGCAAAATCTAGAAATATATCAACAGTTAAAAAAATATTTTAGAATTGTTCCGCCGCTAACTATTTTTCAGTTGTAATATATATAGTTAGCGAGGAAAGTCAGTTTTGAAAGCATTTTCTGAAAGCCTATGATACCTGCCTACGTTGGTGTAAGTTTGAAAGCGTCTTAATGTCTACAAGTTCGTCAAAAGTAGTGATTTGTGTCAAGAAGCTTTCGGCCGATGACGTGGCCAATGGATATTTTTCGGGAAACTAATTTTATAAGTGATATGATTGGGTTTCGAAAGCTTTGACAAAAGCTCTGGATTTACGGTTTTCATTGACGTAATTATTACTTTCCATAATCGAGAAATATATCAACATTTAAAAAAATATTTTCAGAATTGTTCCGCCGCTAACTATTTTTCAGTTGCATAATCTATAGTTAGCGAAGAAAGTCGTTTCTGAAAGCTTTTTCTGAAAGCCCATGATAGCGGCTTACGTTGGTGTAAGTTTCTAAGCGTCTTAATGTCTGGAAGCTTATCAAAATCACTGATTTCTGTCAAGAAACTTTCAGCCGCTGACTCGGCCAATGGATATTTTTCGGAAAACAACTTTGAAAAGTGATACGATTGGATTTCGAAAGCTTTGACGAAAGCTCTGGATTTACGGTTTTCTTTGATGTAATAATTACTTTCCATAATCTGGAATTGTATCAATATTTTAAAAAATTGTTTCAGAATCGTTCCGCCGCTAACTATTATTGTGTTGCAATATCTATAGACAGCGAGGAAAGTCGGTTTGGAAAGCTTTTTATGAAAGCCCACGATAGCTGCCTACGTTGGTGTAAGTTTGAAAGCGTCTTAATGTCTAGAAGTTCGTCAAAAGTAGTGATTTGTGTCAGGAAGATTTCGGCCGCTGACTCGGCCAATGGATATTTTTCGGGAATCGACTTTGAAAAGCGTGTTTTTTGGATTTTAAATATTTCGACAAAAGCTTTTGATTAACGGTTTTCATTGTTGTAATAATAACTTTTCATAATCTAGAATTGTGTCAACTTTAAAAAAATAATTTCAGAATCGTTGCGCCGCTTACTACTATTCAGTTGCAATATCTATATATAGCAAGGAAAGTCGGTTCTGAATGCATTTTTATTTAAAAAAATAACTCTTTATTGTTGGTATCAATTAGAAAATGTCTTTCTGTCTAGAAAAGGTTTTAATTTAGTTTTGTATGCTTAGAATCTTATGGCCGTACAATTTTTTTAACAAAAACTCTAATAATCATGGTAAGTGTATTTTGTAAACAGTAAATGTGAGGATTTAATCAACATCTTCTGTGAATAATAGATTTGAAGCGTCTTTATGTCTTTAAATGCGTTTATAGTTAACTTGTGTAGTACGTAATGTTGGTGTCTGTTCAAGTCATTTTTGATACCTAGTTGGTAAAATTTATCGTGATACGCTATTATTTGTATAAAGCCCCACTTTTTTCTTCACCATTGACCTATAAATATCCTACTTAAGCTCTTTTTTATGGAAATACACGTATTAAAAGTGTTAACTTCTTAATTTGGTCGGGTTATCGTCGGCCGATAACTTTGGCCGCTAACTTCACACCGGTACTGAGTCAAGTTTATTCACGGCAGATAAGTCATTTGCGGAGGGAGATTATAAAATAAACAACATGAAAAGGATAAAAAAATAAACTTAATATTTGTAATATGTCATTTTTAAAAAATCATTTAAATTACCTAATTGCGTTTCCGAGATATTCTATTCTAATAAAATAACAATGTGCCTATTGTAAAAACTTTTTATAAATGAACATTCAAAGAAGACTGTTACCCAGATCTACACTAGTCAAAATTGACCAAAAATTTTAGCAACGACTAGTATCTGACATAATGTGTTACGTAAATATTCAGGCAGTAAAGTAAGAAATGCCTAATTTTATTTCTTGGCCCGATTCGAAGAATCAAATACGATAACGATGAGTTCTCATTTAGATATCGTTTGTAAGTCTTATATATGGAAGGTAGAGGCAAGGAACAGACTCTCCATATACCAAAAAGAGTCCGACAAAAAAACATAAATAGGTGGCGCTACAATACCTACTTAGCATACTTGAGAAAAAAAATCTTACCATAGGCAGCGCACTTCACTCCGTCAATAACGCCTAGGTTCTTAGCTGCTCTAGCGCCACTCTAGAGAGATTTGGAACTATTATATATAGCTGACAGCTGGACACTTTTGCAACAGTTCTGCCTATGTAGATTTTGTTCCTTGCCTCTACCTTTCATAATCGTATAATTGACAGAAGCAGCTCGATTCGGGCAACCAATGTCACTTTGACGTTAGAAATATCGTAGATAGATCTTACTGGGATCACAGCGAAATCGAAATAAACGTCAATTTTGACATGTCGTTTAGTTATCGATCTTTTAAAGATCTTTCCAAGATCTTAAACGTATCTTAATCATTCTTCTAATCGAGCCGTCAGGCTTTCTTATTTACTGGCCGAGGTGTGTATGTTTATTTACGCATCAATTGTAGGTTCCAGCAAATCACAATAACATGTCCCAATTGTCACATTATCCTATTTTTTTTTTAAATACTACGTCGGTGGCAAACAAGCATACGGCTCGCCTGATGGTAAGCAGTCTCCGTAGCCTATGTACGCCTGCAACTCCAGAGGAGTTAAATGCGCGTTGCCGACCCTAAACCCCCCCCCCCCCCCCCCCCCCTCTCGTTGAGCTCAATATTAATGTCTCCACACCTTTATGTCATGTCAATGTCAGCAGAAATGAACTATTTACTTGCAGACAATATTATTATGATGGCACAGCATAAGTTAATGTGTTTATGACACGTGAATATGACGCATATAGGTCAGGGAGATATATGATATTTAGTACTTTAATCAATTAATAATTGTGAAGATAATGTAATAATTAGTTAATTACTTGTGTTACAGCGATAACTTGGTCAATAGAGACAGTGCAGGGTCTCAAAAATATATATAACTCCGTATATGATAAATAGTCTAAGAAAATAAAGAAAAAATCACGCTCGAATAAATGGCAATATTACTTTGGCTTACGCTCGAGTAGATGGCGACACCGTTTGATATTTAACGCATATCAGTGAAAGAACATGGGTCAAATAGCCATATGTCATTCCAAAAGTTTTAGTCCTGTGTCGAAAGACTCGAAAGATGGCAGTAAAAGTCGAGTCCAAAATTGACTTTGACAATACGCCTCTATACTCAATTCTCATTGAAAATACTAACGATATATCATTAATCGTATAATAATAATCAAGAGTTCTATTCAGATAAAAAAAATGTAGCCATCATTCGAAAGCTTGTTTTATTCTAATTAAAACATTAATAATGTAATAGGTTTAAAATTTAGATCCGGATTTAATTTTCTACGTGTTTACTTTGGGATTGTCATTAGACGCGAGCACGCGGCTGGTTTATGAAAAATTATACTTCAGAAAAGGGAGCAAAATCAATGTCATTAATAAAATAGTACAATTGTATTTTTTTAATGAATCTACTTTATAAGAGAAAATACATTGACCGAATAGTATTGCTATACGTATATTTTCATTATATCTCCAACGGCATTGGACACAGTCACAAAGGTGATAGCTGTCTGGTGTGGTAGACCTGTGTGTTTGTTTTGTGCACAGTGATATGTTTTATAGTTTTATATGATTATGGTAAATTACAACAAAAAATATATTGTGTAATGGGGTAAAATCTGTACTAATACCAATTATGTCTAATTTCCTCTTTCTATATAAATATCTGATGGCAAATATGTTTACTGTATACCAGTCATTGCGGCAATTCTTTAGATTTGTCACACATAACCGGGCCTATTGACTAATTTATTTAGTCTACTATTACCACCACACACGGTGAAGCGGTATGATTAAATAAATAAATATTATAGGATATTATTACACAGATTGACTAAGTCCCACAGTAAGCTCAATAAGGCTTGTGTTGAAGGTACTTAGACAACGATATATATAATATATAAATATTTTATAAATACCTACTTAAATACATAGAAAACACCCATGACTCAGGAACAAATATCCATGCTCATCACACAAATACATGCCCTTGCCAGGATTTGAACCCGGGACCATCAGCTTCGTAGGCAGGGTCACTACCCACTAGGCCAAACCGGTCGTCAAATGATTAGAAGTATATAATTAACAATGTGATATAAAATTTGTTTATATTATAATAAATTAAATTATAACCAGATATCTGTTTGTTTCATATTGGATTATGTATTACCATTACCTATCAAGAGCATTAGTAATATGATGTATATGAAAATTTAATAAAAAAAACAAGCCATTATGATAAAGTTATGATCTTAATAAACCGGATTAACTGGAACTCTATTTTCAACTCCTGCTTGTAATATTAGTAGTAAATTGTTTTGGCAATACATTTTTCGTCAGTAGCGACACTTGTGACATCTGGTGTCAAGTAGCGGTTGCGGTACAGATAAATTCCGCTACTTGACGCTAGATGTCGACTACGAAATAACACGCGTTTTGGTAAGAAAAATGGAGTTACCACAAGTAATAATTGGTTAATTGCAGTACTAGAAGCGCGCTTGCAATGTTCGCTGGCGGCCATGCGGGGCTCCGCCCTCCTGCTGGAGGCGGCCGTGCGCGTCGCTGAGCACCTGGCGGAGGTTGCATGGAATGTGTTGCGTTCAACTCTTCACTATGGAACCCAAGAACAGGGTTAGTTACAATCCTATTCAAGGCCTGTCGACTTCCTTAGAAAGACATGACGCTTCATAATTGCGCATGTGTGGTCTGACCTTCTGGAAATAGATACCAGTTATTAATATAAAAATATTTTGTTACAGCAACATTGCTCCTATCTGACTTTGTCTATTCAACTTTGGGAACAAATAAAATCATTTTTATCAAATATTTTGATTTATGTCACACTACCATATGTAAATTATTATTATTTTATATAAATTATTACCTATTTCAGTTTGTCTTTGTCTATGTTCATAAAATCTATGGAGGTCAGAGGCACATATACCCTCCATAAAGCCTTGCATTGGGTCTGGCCGGTTAGAACATAGACAAAAGTCTGCAATGTCAATGCTGTCAAAGTCATTGACGCAAAACTATTTTCATTTTCAAAACTATCAGTTTTCATATAAAATGATTAAATAACGATTTATGTTGTTGAAATAGATTTATTGATTAATTTTTAAAATTAAAAATCCACCGCACAGTATCTCCGCTCAGACTCGGTTAAAGTTTAATCCATTGTACTAAACTAAGAAACAAACAATTATTTGAAGGTAAGAAATATTTTAATTTATAAATAAAATAAGTGTACTATTGCCAAATTCAAATACATAAATTTAATCTTACCACCCTCTTAAGTCGCACGGCCGCCCTATCGCGTCCAAAATTACAATCTAAATTCATCATAGATGTAAATTCTAACATTGTTTTAGCTGGCAATTTAGAACTCTGGTAGCCTATTAGCAAGGTTAGTAATTAGGGACAAAGGTTATAGTATTGTTTAAAATGTGACTGTTTTGTTTTAGAGGGTGAACGTGAGCAAAAAATCCTTGGGCGTCATATCATTTCCTTGGAATGGCTCAAATCAAAAGGCACGGATCCGCCACATAGTTGTAGTTTCCCGGTGACCATCAACAAGACCGCTGCACTGAGCTGTGGAGCAGAAAGTGTCCGACAATCGGATAGATGTAATAACAACTTTGTCTGTCATATATTCATGTAATTTTTAGTTTTTTGGGCTGATATATGTGATATGATTACAAGTTACACTAATTGCAATTGTGGAGTAAAATCAGATGTGCCAAAGATCATGTTTTAGATATATAAAAAGCTATATTAAATGCAATAAATAGTATATGTATATATTATATAAAATTGTTTTTATCATGAAGATTTTAATGACTTCTATTTATTGTTATGAAGGTGATCTGGGAATTAAAACATGCGCTAAAAATAGACGACCTAAACATAAATAACGCCTTAAAAAAATCAAAAGATAATCACACGCACAGGATAGGTTAACTATTTGGTACCCACATCAATAATGAACCGAAATTACCGACCTGTGGTCTCATTGAATAAAATTCATATAGGTATGTAGATATTATATGGAAGTGTCACAGTTAGTTCAACAAGCCCCGTCCGATACATAAATTTGTATAGAAAATGACTTTTTTCCTGCCTATTGTATGTTTTTCGAACGAATTAAGCTCTTTTGATCCTAATATATAGGAATAAAAATATTTATAACTTGACAATAAACTGTATTGTTACCTTTTTATATTGAAAAAACTTTAAAATATAGATATCATTATCTCTTAGGACAAAAGATGCCTGTGATTTGATTAATATATAACGGTCTAGAACACAAAATGACTACAATTATTTAGACCTTTATTTATCTACCGACGAAATGGTTTATCTTCACGTTAGTGAAGCCGATGGAAACCCGCTGCCGCGGGGCTCCTATTTCTGTGCGGTTTGGCCTTCGGCCATTAAAAGATAACTAACGAACCTAACGTACCTATAAGTGGTCATTTTGTGTTCTAGACCGTTTGCGATGTAGACTAAAAGAGATATAGGCAAAATATTACACTAGTCATTTTGTTTTCTAGACAGTCCGAGATCAAAGATTTTTTTTTTACATAAACGTGGGCGGTCGGTAGTCTATCATTATTACCATATAAATAGAACTAAACGAGCTTGTTCCTTTTCACTTACGGATTCGGTAGTTAACAGCGCTGCATATAAGAAACAACAGATTGAGCCAAAAAAATCATTTCAGAAAATTTCAACTATAGTTGAACCTGCATTGGTCCCGCAGATCATGACACACGGCCTTAGGTTTAGGGTTAGGAATCCTAAGAATTCCAAAACACAAAACAAAGGAAGGCCTAATCGGGCACTTAAGACAGTTATTTTTTTGCTATTGTTCATTGAAACCAGCTAATTTTACTCAGTGTTGAATCGTTGGCGTTATAAATTGGCTCCTGAGGCTATATTCCATAAAGCAATGTTTAAAACACTTACGATACTAACTTAAATTGCATGGGTATGAATACCGTTATAATGATTATTTGCGTATCGTCAAAGGCCGTCATGTGTTATCGTCTTATGCTATGCAGGTTCACTTTGTGGTTGGCGTGTACCCAACACGTGTCCATGTTGTGTCAAAAGCTTTTTGGGCCGTATTTACTTTATTTTATTTTTTTCGTCGGAATTCGATAAAATTTGATGAATAGAGTTCCGTATTCTGTACAATATGAACACAATTTCACATATCCCTAAATAGTTTCTTTTTTCGTCCCAAATTGGGGTTTCGTGTTTATTTTGCCCAGAGCGAGACGCCTCGTGAGGAAATTTCCTTGCGCGGCAAACGCGCGGCCTCGCGCGGCCGCGTGCTCGTGTAGCTTTTTCCTCAGAACTCTTAATGCTTGCCAAAATTTATAAATGAAAAAAAAACGAATATCGATTAAAAAGCAACAACAAAATTAATTCGTTCATTTAACCTTTTCACCGCCACGTCAATGAATTAATAGTCATCAACGCTACGTCAAAAATGGCACGTATACAAACCTGACCAACACCACGACTTGATATGTTACCGTGGCGTGTGGGGCACGTAATTTACTGACTTTAAATCAAGTCAATGGCTGCGAAAAGATTAAGAAACGAAAATTAAGCGACGAAATAGCAACATAATTTTGATCATCTACAAATTCAGAATTTACGAGTAAATAGGAGTCGCTTCTGACACATCATGCGTATTTAACGGATTTACAGCGAATCGCGATAAGATACAATAGTTATAATGGCTCCTAACAACGCTGCTGCGAGTTTTAGCGAATGATAACCAAGCTTTTGGATTTAAAATAAATTATTAAAGAAAAAAAAAACAGATTAAAGTCATTAGAGGCGTTACAGTAGTAAAAATAAATAGACAGGCATAAAAAATAACAAGTATTCTATATAATAGGCGGGTCCACACACAGCGAGCAGCGCGCTCTGCCGAAGGTAACGCGCGCGCTGCCTCGGCCGAGGCACGTCCTACATTGGCCGTTTGCCGCGCGAGAGAATTGCCATACATTGCATATCTGATTAATTTACACTACTGACTATTACAATAATGGCATGCAATATGCAATATGTCCGTCATTGCAATATGGCATGACTCGTGTCTTAAGGCATGGGTGATCGGATAGTTACAAGTGATAAATTACTGATACACCTAAATTAAGTGCAGTTCAATAGAAATGGAAAATAATGTAATACCTTCATTACTTGGATTCCGATATCTCCTCGCCTCAACAAATTTACTGTATAAAAAAAGAATTTTGATTTCATTTGAAATTCATACATTGTACAGAAATCAGATCGCTAGCGTCTTTTATATTGATTGTCACTGTGACAGTGTACAAAAATGGTATAGAAATCAAGTTCCTTGTCCATGTCATCCAGCTTAAAGCAGGCCTAATGAGCTCTCCACGCGACCTCAGATTTATACCTACGCGTTCGCGCACTCGTAGAGGTGCAAAGCCAACAGGGAGTCACACGTGCTCAGTGCTCACTGACAGAGGACGCAGCTTTGACGTTACGCCAGTGGTGTTTCACTCAATAGGACCGTGCGCGTTGGAGAGTCTGCCATCTTGTGGCCTGAATGGGAACCATAAACATGCACATTTACACGTCACGTGGTTTTCTTGTGCATAGTAGGTTCTGCCATCTTGTGGGCTACATCGGAACAAAAAAACCTCACATTTACGCCTCGCGCCAAAAATCTGACGGCTCCTGTGCTGCCTCCTACAGTTCATGCACGCTCCCTATTTTCGGGGGCGCGCTCCGACTCATGATATGTTTTATAAATCCTACAATATTATGGCATTTTGAATTAAATAGTATTTTTGTTTACAGCAAATCATGCCACGGGCTTATAGAAAAAAGGTGGGAGCTCGTAATTATAAAAATATTCGGAGGACACATTGCAAGAATGTCTGAGAACTATAGTGATCGGGTGAACTTACCCAAAGAAAGGCCAGTGAGAAATATGATATAGATAGTGACCGGAAACTAGTTTTCTAACCAAAGAACCTACTAAATGTATTAGTAAACTTCAAGCCACTTGTAAAGGCTGTGGGACATATGTGGTGTTTAAATATGAAGGAGAATTATTTCCCGGTGTGATTACCAAGATTCCGCAAAGGGGAGCAAATATATCCTCTATGAAAAGGTCCTTGAAAAGCTGGAAGTGGCCAAAACCCGAAGGGATGAAATCCATTATGATTGGAAAGATGTATTGGGATGCATAAATCCACCAAAAAAAAATGGACGAAGGGAGATTTATTCCATTCCGGAACTGAACGAAATTTGGGGATAGGTATCTGATATCTAGGTACCCTACCTACCCAATTTATTAAAAAAAAACGCTTGAGTCTCTTTATTACATAATATTTAATTACCAGAGATGTGAAAAATAGTTTTTAAAAGTATTTAAATACAAAATACAAATACTTCCTTGATATACTATTTCAAATGCAAAATACAAAATAGTTTTCAATTTGTATTTAAAATACTAAATACAAAATAGGTATTTTCAAAATGCTCCTTCCATAAATCTCGGAATTTAAACGTACTATGTTTAGACAGTCAGTATGGTATGGTAAACAATTACATACTATTCCGTCGGTTACAGCTTCCCTAGCAAATCAAGCAGTTAGACCTATATGAGATTGGCAACCATTGTAAATGTATCTTAATACTTGACCCCGACAATTTATTTAAAGTTTTAAAAATAGTATACAATGTAGTCTATCGGTGCTCCTCGAAAAGACTCATATTGAAATGGGGTTTGGTTTTCGATGATTTAAGTCGTTTTATAATAAAATCACCCCGTTTCTAAGCCTATAAAAAAAAAAAATTAATGCTTTATTTTTCTCGTGCTTTGTCAGGGATCTTGTACGATTGGCATAGAGAAATAAATAAGCAAAGAGTATTCACTCCATACATGAAATATGGGCATCCGTATTTATGGATTACTCAATTTTTCATTTTGACGTTAACACAGTCCCACGATACGTTATTGAATTATGTGGAAAAATGATTCTGTGTACAGAATGTCTATTACCTAACTCCCAACGCAAAAAAACCTAGCCCTCCTTTTACAGCGGAACGGCCCCGCCAAGGTCGCAGGGAATAGGGAGAGTGGCGCACCGTAATACCATCACGCCTCTTCCCCTGCGATCCCGCCTCGGCCCGTCGAGGATAGGGAGAACCGTTGTAACCGCAGCACAGACGACATCCTCTTCCTCGACGGTCCACCTCCAACGCGTCACAAGCGGGCTCACCAAGCACCACTTGAGCGTCCTCCTCGGGCCAACCCGCACTCAATCAGGCCGGCCCTGGTTGCCTCTTCGCTTCACCGTGGGTGACCAAGCCACGGCTACTAAGCCCCTCACCACGACAATGTGGGCAACTCGCGGGTGGGTCGCAGGTTCCAACCTGAACCTAACTCATTTATGTCATGCAACTAATTATGCCACACAAAATAATTATGTGATGTCCACTTGTTAGAACAAATGATATGCTTTATAGTACCTATGTAATAATTATGGCAATGTATTTAGACGAGTGTAAATATACCTTATAATCATTATACCAATAATAACATTAAGTATGCCGTTATTAGGCATTAGTTTATTCGGTAGTATGCCATTTATTACGTTATTCAAAATAACGATATATCAAACTATAATATATGAAAAAGTATTTTTTTTGTAAGAGATGTGCACACTGCAGGCAATGTCGTATATATGGGACAATCAATCCTATCCGCTATCATGGCCAGGATGCGGTTGCGGCTATCCCGCACCCGCCGCACCAGGGACGCGCATATTCTTTCTGATTGTTGCATAAAAGCAGTCAACTCTCGCTTCCGCACAACATCCCTGATGCGCTGCAGAGCGGGCAGCCGCATCAACACCCTGAACGCATTATTATATGGTACGCGTAGGGCGGTGTAAGTTTTTTCGAGTGTAGTTTCACCCACAGGCTGCTCGTGTAAAAAGATGTGGCAATAAGCTTTAAAAAGCGTTTTTTTAAACTTCGTTTGAACAACGAGCAAACCTGCGGGCCAACATATTGGCTCTCACCGACAACGCCTACGCTCCCTTTCTAAATCACTATCGTCTTTAAGACTGGACGCAAACGGCGCGCGGCGAGGCGAGCGGCATATCATGGCCGTTTATACAGTTCGTCCAGCGCAATGTATGGCCTCGATTTCCGGTCGTCGCGCCGCGCGCCGCTTTCGTTCAGTCCACGGCCTTAAGAGGAAAGAGGAGGGCCGAACAAACGTAGTCCTCATTTTTCTCTCTGGATATTGACATTTTGGAAATTATTTTTACATAATTTGATGTATATTAACCATAGCTGAAAGCTTAGAAAAAAAAAACGAAAGGGCATAGCTGTGGTTGATATACAACAAATTGTATCAAAATATTTTCAATAATGTTAATATCCAGAGGGGAAAATAAGAAGGAGGTCCTCCACTTTCGTCTTAAGGTACTCCAAGATCTAACAATCTTATAAGAAAATCGCATTAATAGAATACCTTCATTACAATTTTGCCGTACAAAAGTAATTGGCACACGATCTGACTTTTAAACAAAAAAAAGGGACATTAACAGGAAAATGCTACAATTCTCGATGGAGGCAAAATCTTTAAGTTCCCGTTGCTGCCCTGAAAGCAAAGGAAAACGAATGTTAAGACCAGAGATTTTACTTATAATAACAACTTGCTATTTGCAGCATTTAGTCGTGTCGCAGTCCATTCTTATCAGACTATTGCTGAATACATTTTGTATCCATGCTTTATACGGCGCCGTGCCAACCGTGCCATAACGACTCAGAGATAATTGTCGAAGGGTAGAAGTAAAAGCAGGCCTATGGAACTCTCCGCGCGAGTTTGTGCCTTCGAATCTCTTCCCGTTCACGGGACAAAAGCAAGCCAATTGGTTGCCACACGCGCTCACGGACGCACGTCGCCGCGCGCTCTAATATCATTATTATTTTTACGATAGTTACAAGCTATGTAGGTACTATTAATTTCTTTAAACATGTAATGTTTTTTCCGACAAATTCATAGTTAGATAATATATATAATATATACATACATAGCCTATTTAAAATAAGTAGCAAACTTTAAAGTTATTTTGGTAGATTATTATTTTAACGACAGTAAGTAGGTACCTACTTAACAAGACGTTTATAATCTTTTATCCCTATCCGCAATTTTTTGACATTTGCGTTTGTTGGAAAGAGACAAATATTTAACAAAGGTTTATACGGTGAAACCACGATAACGCGAAACTCAATAAGGCGAAATCCTCATCAACACGAAATAAAATTCCCTTCTTTTCAAAAACCAACACGTCCATAACTCGAAATATTTAACCTCGTTAACACGAAGAAACCAACGATAGGTACGAACGACTATCCAGTACTATTTTTACCTCTATCACTAGAAAAATTAAATTTAACCTCTGTAACTCGAAAAAATAGGCGTATTGTTTTGTCGCCTTTACGAGTAAAGTTTTAAAGCCGACCACTGGCTAACAGGCCGCCGGACGATATCGCACTGTCAGTTATTACAAAAATTTGACAGTTCTAGTAAACTAACTACCCTTTGATTATGTGGTCGTATCAAAAATACACGCTGTATATGCGTTCACCGTCATACAAGTTTGTTCCTAGGCCACGCCCCCTGGCAGTGAAGACAAAACCTCGGTTGACACGAAGTAAATATATGTTCTATATATCGAGTCTTTGAAATATAATTAATATAATTATATTTCAAAGACTCGATACACGATTGAACGAAATCGGCTCGATAGAAAATAAATGCAAAGATTGGTCTTAAAATCACAATTAAATGGTTTTATGTCTTTATTGTTTTGACTTATGGGTCTGCAAATAAAATCACAATTTCAAAACATTTATATCTAAACCATGGTCGAGTTAAATATTACACTAATAGTCCATTTTTTTATTTAAATATTTTTCTTATTATTCCCTTGCCCAGGCCCAGTAACATGCGACAGTGCTATCTCATTTACTCCGATACAAATAGACAGTGTGCGCGCTTTAGGTATTGACAGCCTCTTAAGCTGTTACAGAATGGTAGAAACTTTGTTTGAAGCGTTGTTAGATCCGCTACTTTTGATGCTGACTGTACAACAAACGTGGTGACATCAGCAACTTCGCCAAAGGAACGTCTCAGTCAGTAGTTGGTTTCGAGGTTCCGACTAACCAATTAGGGATATAAAGAACCATCTCAATTCACAAAGATCTACATACGGAACTTTGAAAGGGATCATAAAATGTTTTAGAACGATACAGTAGTGTTTTCATAACTATAACCGGTGTGGTCTGGTTTGGTCGGATTGAACACGCATATGGAGGTCTGGTTTGGTCGGATTGAACACGTATATAGCCGATATGTGCAGCATGCATAACGATTAAATGGATCGATTGCAATTTCTTTCAGCTTTCCAGTACATTGAAGGGTAAGTTGGTGGACATATTTAGCTAAAGTTATAATAAATAACTATTATGATAAAAAAATTGTAAGTAGAACTTAATTTTAAAATAAAAATATAAACAATAATTTTAAAACATGTAAATATTTAACAATCTCGAATTATCTAAATTACCCAAACTTACAAGTTTTTTGACATATTACACAGGCTATTATTTTATTAAGTACTAATTAGTTACAAACATCGTCCTTTGACACCGTGTAATCGTTAAAATACTTAATGTTGATGATGTACACAGATCTTATCAGTATAATTTTATTCTTTTTAAAGCCTCGGCCACGAAACGTACGCTCCGATGGTGCACGCTTGATTCTGACGCCGACCGGCATGGTTAATAAAACCAACGTATGGTGGTCGGCGTCAGCGTCGAGCGTGTTCTCTCGGAGCATCCATTCTGTGGTTGGAAAATTTCGTTATGCTACTTTTCTACCAGATACCAAGAATCATGTAAAATCTTTATAAAAAACAGTGAACTCGGTGCTCGGGTATCAATATCAATATTGAATATTTACGATTCTTGTTCAATATTTACAAAACATATCCATAAAAGTGTAAGGACTTACACAAGTACCTTAATATGGAGACAATATAAGATGGAAGACACGAATATTTGGTCAAATATGTACACCGAAGTTAGCTGGTACCATTGGAAGGTTCAATTATGGGTGCTGGTTGATACTTAAATTATGATTATTTTACGTGATTTCCTGTCATGTTTGGAGAAAAGCACTATATATGCCTCGGCAAGAACAGCAATTCGTGGATTCGTCTTCTTTCAAAACTCATCCACGAATTGCCCTTTCCCGCCCCGGCCTCTGCAATAATGTACAATTTCTTCTATTTGAATGTTATAGTAACGCTTGCAGACGTATTTGCTTCATAAAACAATTGTTCAGTATAATAGCTAGCACATTGTTACTGGTGAATTCTTAATGTAATTTGAGACTTCGGTGACGAGATAGATGTCGCTAATGTCGATATGCGCCTCCCTAAAGCGTTTAAGATTCGCACGCTTCTGGTAAGCTACAATAGTTCACTTTAGATACATACTACAAAGTCAAATGGTATTCTAAACGTTTTTAACGTGTGTCAGAAGATGGCAGTAAATTTACAATACAATACAAATACTCTTTATTGCACACCTCGCTACAGAGACAATACAGATAAATTTGAGATAATACAACACAACAATGTACTGTGGTTACAAAATTTTCTTTGAAAGTAAACCTCTATTTCCAATTATTTTAATCGAAATACACACTAATACATTAAAGTTCCCCGGAAAAGCCCGGAAATATTATTAATGGAATCTTGCAAGGTAAGTATAAAAATTGTTCCAAATTTGTTTTTCGCTAACGTTTGCTTAAATTATTTTTTCAAACTCTATGGGTAGCGTGACAGGTGTCACCGCCATATAATTTACCACAGCCCACAGAGAAGGCAAAAGCCGCAAAGCTGAAAGCCCCACGATCAGCAGCCGTTGTACTTACCCTACAACCGGAAGCCGTGGAGAAAGGTGTCACCTACAAAGAGGTGATTCCACTGACTCCGGTCCTGGGCAGCTTGGGTAACCTCCTCCCAACCCCATCCCCAATACACCCAACTCTTGCTCTACGGAACTGCGCCAAGTAAATTTAGGGCGGCCATTTTTCCGTTTTCCGGGCATTTCCCAGGTCAGGGCCACTTTGGATAGGTGGGTGTCAGGCTTCCTGAGGATATGCCCAATCCAATGCCATTTGCGAGTTTGGATCTCCTTGTGTACGGGTGCTTGTCCGGTAATTCTCCATAAGTGAGCGTTTGTGATCCAGTAAGGCCAAAAGATGCGTAGAATTTGCCTTAAGCATTTGTTTATGTCCTGTTCTATGTCCCAGGAACATAATATTATATTAATTTAATTTGGGAAGGTCGTAGTTAAATTCCAATTACAAAATAGTATTTTTACACATGTTTGTAAAGGAGGGCCCCTCTTTTTAGGGTTCCGTAGCCAAATGGCAAAAAACGGAACCCTTATAGATTCGTCATGTCCGTCTGTCTGTCCGATTCTGTCACAGCCACTTTTTTCCGAAACTATAAGAGCTGTACTGTCAAACTGGTAAGTAGATGTATTCTATGAACCGCATTAGGATGTTTACACAAAAATAGAAAAAAACAATAAATTTTGGGGTTCCCCATACTTAGAACTGAAACTCAAAAAATCTTTTTCATCAAACCCATACGTGTGGGGTATCTATGGATAGGTCTTCAAAAATGATATTGAGGTTTCTAATATCATTTTTTTCTAAAATGAATAGTTTGCGCGAGAGACACTTCCAAAGTGGTAAAATGTGTGTCCCCCCCCCCCGTAACTTCTAAAATAACAGAATGAAAAATCTAAAAAAAATATATGATATACATTGCCATGTAACTTCCACCGAAAATTGGTTTGAACGAGATCTAGTAAGTAGTTTTTTTTTAATTACGTTATGAAATTAAAAAAAAAAATTTTTTCATCATACCCATACGTGTGGGGTATCTATGGATAGGTCTTCAAAAATGATATTAATGTTTCTAATATCATTTTTTTCTAAACTGAATAGTTTGCGCGAGAGAACCTTCCAAAGTGAAAAAAGTGTGTCCCCCCCCCCCGTAACTTCTAAAATAACAGAATGAAAAATCTAAAAAAATATATGATATACATTGCCATGTAAACTTCCACCGAAAATTGGTTTTAACGAGATCTAGTAAGTAGTTTTTTTTTAATACGTCATGAAATTAAAAAAAAAATTTTTTTTCATCATACCCATACGTGTGGGGATATCTATGGATAGGTCTTCAAAACTGATATTAATGTTTCTAATATCATTTTTTTCTAAACTGAATAGTTTGTGCGAGAGAACCTTCCAAAGTGAAAAAAAGTGTGTCCCCCCCCCTGTAACTTCTAAAATAACGAATGAAAAATCTAAAAAAAATATATGATATACATTACCATGCAAACTTCCACCGAAAATTGTTTGAACGAGATCTAGTGAGTAGTTTTTTTTAATACGTCATAAAATTAAAAAAAATTTTTTTTCATCAAACATATACGTGTAAGGTATGTATGGATCGGTCTTCAAAAATGATAGTTAGGTTCCTAATATCATTTTTTTTCTAAACTGAATAGTTTGCGCGAGAGACAGTTCCAAAGTGGTAAAATGTGTGTCCAAAGTGGTAAAATGTTGAACAAGATCTAGCACGTAGATTTTTTTTTAATACGTCTTAAATGGTACGGAACCCTTCATGCGCGAGTCCGACTCGCACTTGGCCGCTTTTTTTATCCCAATCTCAACGTAATGATCGTGTATAGATCGTGGGCAGCAATGGTTTCAAAGAAATTTCGCCCGGCACCCGGGTGGGGACCCTTTGGGATTTTCATCCTTCGATTGACAGACCAATGTGCATTGCGTCTCACTGTCTCATTAAGCAATTATAATATATTTGTCAAATTTCATATTATCCCAGCATTTCGTTTTAAAGTGAGACGTTTATTACGATTGTATGGCGGCGGCGTGTGACTTTTATATGGCATTTTCTACAACTCAGTAACGGAAAGTTAGGCTGCATTTCCACTAGATATGTGAACCGATGCGTAACAAGGGATGTGTTTGTTAAGAGAGAAGAATAGGATCGGCCAGGCCGATTCGTCCGGCGAACTGGTAATCAGTGGACCCCTTTAGTAAGATGATAGTTTTCCACACCAGCCGGTGTGGTGGCGTTGACAACTCTGTTGTTATTCATCAAACATATTTTTTATTTAAGCAAGCGTCTAGTCAACTTCCCTTCCCTGGATATTTTTTGGCTAGCTCGTAAAAAGCAATGAAATGAATTGTCCAGGCGTCGATACAAGTCTAGCTCGTGTGTGTTCGTTGCGGGTACAACATAACAAAATACTGACTGAGTTTTCAAACTATCCTCATGTGGTAGTGTTAAGGCGCTCTTATAGTCGGATTTTAGGTTTTTGAGGGGGTGAAGCAGACGAAGTGGTAGAACAGGCATGCGGGCGCCCCGCGCGCGCGCCCGCAGCACGCGCCTACGTCCTTATTCTAACGCCATCCGTATTCTGGTTTGTTAGTTCTCGGATCTTTTCCGGAAATTTATATTGATTATGATTTTTACTCAATGAAAGAAATTAAAAATTAGATAATTATATACAATACTAAAGTCTTATCTTAGTCTGACAGCCCAGGGTGCGCCAATAGAGCTGTGACCATCGACACCGGCTGCACTCGAGCAAACCACAAAATCGGTTATCACTTATCAGTAAGAACCTATTTTTCTCTTAATCGGCTAGTTCACGTAAAGCAAAAGCCATCCGTAGGGAGCATTTTAAGTTACCAACGTTAAACGAAATAACCGCGAATTTAGCAGGTGCCAAATATTTTAGTACGTTGGATGCGAAACAGTCGTTCTGGCAGGTGAAGTTGAGTGATGATTCGACGGATTTATGTACTTTTAATTCCGTGTTCGGTAGGTATAAATTCCTAAGAATGCCGTTTGGAATTTCGTCGGCGTCGGAAATATTTCATAAGAGGTTATACGAGCAATTTGATGATATTGAGGGGACTATATTATTTATAGATGATTTACTCGTTTATGGCGAAACGAAGGAGATACACGATAAGCGTTTGCGTCAAGTTCTGGAGAGGTGCAGGCAAATTAATATTAAACTCAATAAGCAAAAATGTAAAATAGGGTTGTCGCAATTGAAATATTTGGGACATATTATATCGGAACATGGAATTTTACCGGACAGTTCGGAAGTGTTGATATTGGCTATCGCCTCCGACGTAGTTACTTACCCCCTTATTCATAAACGTGTACTAAAGTTACGATGTCGCTAATAATAGTTTGTCCCTTTCCATCATACCAATACGTCGGAGGGGGTTAGTGGTCATTTCTCCATACAAACGTACTCGACTGTTTCCTCCGTGGTTTTTAAAGCTAGAGCAATTATTTTTTCAACACAGATTATAAGTATTAACATTTGTGTCAGATTGTTTTGCTTTTTTGATAGTGTTGTTTCTTAAGGCGCTAGTGCACTTAAAATATTCGCAAAAACGGCCTAATTTACTAGGCCGCAAAGAGAAGCATGATATTCAAATCTGACATCAATTAGCCTAAAAAGCAAAACAGTCCGACACAGACAATTTCATTACCATTTAGATCTCAAAATTTCGTTACGTTTGGTTAAGTTTTGAAGGAGGAAACAGTCGAGATCGAAACATCGTTTTTTGAGATTTTTACGCAGGATTTTTTGCCTAACCTGGCGTTGTCCTTATCGCACTAATTTTAGGAGCCGCTTCCGCTTTGGCGTGAAGTGTCAATGTACATGTTTATATTTCCGATTCAGGCCACAAGATGGCAGACCCTCCAACGTGCACGGTCTCTGTACGCACGTTTAAAAGAACTTGTGACAAACAACTTTAGACCATATAACAAGTAGATCATGTAAGGTGGTAACTATCGTTGATGACTTAACTTTAGGCGATAAGTCGTAATGGCGTACCCAAAAGTGGCCAACGCACAGATTTGTTTCTATCTCTGGGTGCTGGTATTTAATGTCGTTTAGCACTGGGTGTAAGTGAGCCCAAATACTGTACGGACTATGCTCATTATTCGGAGAGATGGAGCAGAATGGCATTGGTCTTTCATTTTTAAAATATGCAACACCAGTGTGCAGTGTTATTTGCTGCCGCGACGATCCAAAATGCATACCGTAAAATGCTGCAACTTTGCCATTTAAGCTCAATTTTGCCTATTTCATTTCAATTACGATCTCTCGAATTTGCTTAGTTTTTTACCATTTGATAGTAATTTTTATTATTCTGGCAACACATATTTAATTTTTTTACAATGGTAACTCCATTGTTGCTCCGCCAGTTACGTATCATAAGTCGGCGTGAGTGGCAACATTTTGTTAGTGTCTCGCAACTTTTGAATTTTTATCTACGAAAAAGGTGTGTTTTGAGAAGTGGTAACGTCCCCGGGTTAGTAAAGACTGTCTATTTCCCGTAAGTTTAATATTTTCAAGAAAAGGACATGATTTCAGCATTATAACGTACTAGGCAATATTGGGCAGTGTTTTGGAAACTTGAATGACACAATTTTTGCCTGGGTCTAGGGCTTTCACTAGCTGAATTTTATAAATGTACAGAAAAGAGTAAAAAAAGCTTGCCTAAACTGCTTAAATGAGTTTATTTATTACAAGCTTTTTATTAACTTGCAATGTTTGTTTTTAAGTCAAATTTTGCAAGTCGATTTTCACCGACTTTCTGTGTGGTACCTATGTAGATCTGCTGACAATGCAATAATAAACTAACGTTATCAAAAAAACTTATGGGTATTAAAATGAAAAAAATTATAAAAAAAAACCTTATTCCAATCTGTTATTATATTTTTATTGTAGTTACTTGCAATTGTATATTTATTGTATTATAATTATGTTGTATGTTTACAATCAATTTTCAACCACTTATTAGCGACCAATTGAGGTGTTTGACATACTTATGTAACTTGGGTGACAATGCAATGTTTATGGTATCATCGAGATGGTCTGATGATGGAGACCGAAAATAGCAACTTCTAAACTACACATAATAAACCCACTGTGTTTAGGCTCATTGATTTGTCTTGCAGTTATCTTTCTTATCGAAATCTGGGTTGTCAGGTCGATTACAATTGGAGGTCAAAGGTGATGGGTGATTAGAACTTTACAATGAAATAGAACTTTACACTATAATAATGCATTGAAAATTAGCAAAATAGTGTATCTGCAATGTACTTGTAATAAAAAAATTAAAATAAGTTCAAATTATTAAATACTAGAAGAAAAAGAAATCAAACAACATTATATTACATTTGTTTGTTGATTATTTTTTAACTAACAATATAAATAGATTTTTTAATAATATTTTTTTGGCACAACCCTACAGTTAACGATATTTTTGTATAGAAAGTTTGTGGAACCTGCTACAACTTTACCTATTGCATGTGAAAAAAAAAGTATTAAGCGTATGGCCATAATTTGACTGTCAGGGACAAGCTAATGTCTCATGCACAAGAGTAAATATTATTGCAAATAGCAACACATTATTTATGGAGATATCCGTCTAGGCAAAGTTACGTCTTAGGCCTACAACTTTGCCTGCCACTTTGATTGCTTGTAAATCGGAAATACAGTATGATTAGGTAATGATATTTGAGTCTTATCTGGTAAGGCATAGGGTATGTTTTCCGACTAATACTCATGAAACTCATAATGAAAAATAGGTTCACAGATATAAAAAAAAACGTCAAAATCCAGGCAAAGTTGCAGCGTTTTACGGTACTTTGAATTTCCTGATTATATTTGCACTGGTAATTTCTGAAAAATCCACTATGATAACCGCTTCATTTTCATTTACGTTGTCAATACATTGTCGAAATGCCTTTGTTGGTGATTCATGTTATACATGTGTTTTTTAAATGATCTAATCTCTCTTGAAACTTTTTTTTTAAGGCACCTAACTTATCAGTCACCACTTCTTTGACACATTTCTGAGTACTAGCTTCAATTTCTATGCCCTGTTCATTTTTCTTTTTATATGAAACTTTTTTCACACTCCACTGTAAATAGGAAATATCGGTATCATCTGGCAGACCCACAATATCGATTTCTTTTGCGGAACAAGATTCGCATTCTCCGTACATGCATTTTTTAGATTGGAGACTGCAAGCAATTGACTTCAAAAGCTCATCAATTTGTGTCGTTTTTAATATCCCATGTTTGTGTAACTTAAAGATCTTATATTTTATGTTTCTATGACGCATACAAGCACAAGTGTTACGATTTTGTAGTTTCGGAGGTATCACATAAATGGGCGATGTCGACTTAAGTAGCGTATGAAACTTTGCCTCCATCTCTTTTGTATATCTTGTACAAATTGTTCATGGTGTCTGTCAGTAACCGTATCTGCATTTTGGTTTTATTTTTAGTTTTGCATTCTTTTTTGCCGGCTGTTGGGCGGCTTATGTCATCACGTAAGAAAAACTTGTGAATTTCGAGTATAAATAACTTCCTTTTTGCTAATCTAGTCAATCTCGATCGAATTTTGCCTTTGATTCCAACAGCCTTTTTTATTTTGTGTTCATTCTGTGTTTTGATGTTATCGAATTTTTCATAACTTTTTTTAGGACCTGTTTCCCTGTGTGTGTAGATTCTTTGTAAATCAATCCCAAAGATTGCGTTATAATGTCAAATTCAGATGGCGTAGATGACAAAACGCTCTCCTTTTTTTGGTCTTTGCTATTTTGTTTTAATTTAAGTATTTGTTGTTTGAGACGATAAATTTGTTTTCTCATGTTTTCTTGTTTTTGTTATGCAATTTTTAATTTTTCTTTGCATGCCTTTAGTTTTTTTTGTATTCTTGAGAATCTAGATCGCCACTGTTTATCTTTATTTTTTTCTTCTGTAGTTTCTGGATCCGATGTCTGCTCATTACTAGATTTATTTTTCTTTTTAGCATAGTAACGTGCTGAATATTGTCTCCATTTCTCTCTAGTTATTTCTTTTGGTGTTGACTTGTTTTTTTTTTATGCCACGCTTTCTTGATTGATTTACTCTTTCTAAATGTCTTACTCGTAACTCTTCATATTTTATAGGATTCTGTTTTAAACGTTCTCTATATTTCTTCTGCCTTTCGGCATTTGTCATCGGAGCCATTATCTAATGCGCAGCTGATTACCAAACCTTCACAATAGTATTCAACTATTGGTGTTGCTGTTTTCTTTCTGTATTATTTTCTTCTGTTGAGTTGTGCAGAGGTAAAGAATATTTGTATATTTTAAACCTAACCCATCCGGCTAATCGAACTCTGCTGAACTTAATGATTTATATTATTGTTTTCTTTATATTTGTATCGCTCCCGCCTCTACACACTTTGACTAGTAAGGTCATGTCATAATACAGCTTATGATTAGAGGTTTTAAGGAATCCTAGTGTTACTTTACAGCTTTTCTTAACATCTGTATATCTTTAAAATTTTCACGATAAGTAGAGTAGTCAGTATAACTTTTAACCAAAAATATTACACATACTTTATGAACGCAGAAATGTAAAAAGAAATTCAATAATATGTAATTACATTTGCTAAATAAAAACCATTTTTGAGTTTAATATATACTTTATACTTTCCATGTTCCAAATTTGATTTTGACACCCAACAAGTAGTCGAATTATACTACATCAAAATTATTAAAATCTTGTCCCCGTTTTGCAAGTAAAAGTTGAGCCAAATGTTCGTGCTGAAATCGTGCGGTGCGGACAGCATTTGAAATGGAAATACTGGAAATTGCGAAGACGGGAACGATATAAAATATATATAAAGTTACTATACTTAACATAAACATTAAAATAGCTTAGGTGCAATTACATTGGAATGAAACTGTTGTTTTACCCGAGAAGAATTTTTTTAAAACATGCATTAAGATAAGATAGTTTATTATTATATAACAATAATAATAATTAAGCCTATATACGTCCACTGCTGGCAGAGGCCTCCTCTCATGCGATATATAGATTACATAATAAGTAGGCATATTACAATGCGCTTATGAACGTCAAATAAAGCTACACCGGCTCTAACCCTACAACTCTGACCCGAGAATATTTTATATATTTTTAAGATTTAAAAGTTTTATTAGTTAAAAGAGTGTAATTACAATATCGGTATTAATAGGTACTTATTGTAAAAACCCTCTTTGGTGGTATTGGTAAGTTCGAATCGATTTCCTGTTACGCTAATAACACTGCCAAAGCATGTTTTAAAACTCCTCTTAGATACTGTATAAGAATTTTAAAAATTATGTTGTTTTTAACTCAAGACATATTTATTGGACTAAGCAATTTATTATTTTATTTAAGCAACCGTGCGCAAGAGAGTTTTGCGTTTTGAATTAAGATATCTTTTTTATCTGTGTATGTTCATACCAACAACCTTAAAAAACGTTTTCCCATTTCGAAACTAAGTAGGAACCTAGTTTATTTTGATTTACCAGACAGTCTCCGTTCCGCAAACGCCAGTGTGTAGCCTCATTACGTACGTATCTTCGAACGGTCGTGCCTCACACTCAATTGACATACGTAGAAAACATGCATATATCTTCTTGATGGTTTTAGGTAGATAGGTATCTCGTGTCTGGTGACCCGATTAGATTACGAGACATTGTGTGGCACTTGGCAACTTAGTTGAGTGCATAGGCGACAAATTTAATACTTACTCCTCTGAGATAGTTTTATTTGTCAAATATATTCGCTGCAGTTTTATTTAATAATCTCAAATCCCATGCACTTACATTGTGCTAAATCATTCTTACATGCACAATAGTAAATATACAAATACATATAGTGACGACCTAATTCCATCATCAGCGCGCTTTGTTTTTATTTTTATTTCTTTGGTGAATTGAGTAGGTATTTTTTTATCTGACCGCAATCAATATTTTAATAAGATCTCGACTGAAATAGATTTATTTAGCTGTTCTCTTACTGAGTTCACAGAGGTCACTTACAAACAATTATGCTATCCGTAATTTATAGATATTATTAATTATTTTAACTTACATTGCTAATTATAATAATTAACACTTATTGGTATTTTATGGTGGTTCGTTAGTACTTTGGTCTTGGTAATATTTAATTCTAAGCCGATCTACTGCTTGCCTCATTAAGGTCATTAATCATTCTTTGTAATTGCGATGCTGTTTCAGAAAATAGTATTATGTCATCAGCAAAGCGGAGATTACTGAGAAATGTCCCATTTATTTAATCCTTTTCTGTCTGACTGTCACATATATAAAATGGGAATGGGATATCCATAGCCCAGAATTTAGCCGATTAGTCTAGCTCATTTTAGATCTCATGAACTCTCAATAGTCCTTACACCCTGGCTGGTGTTGCCTCTGCGTGCATTTTAAGATGACATGGGCAAGGGCAACACCCGCTCGGTGTAACCCTTACATTTCATAAGTGTCAAAAGGGACTCTATTGTGGCTTCAGCTCCACGCACGCCTCCCAATTGTCTGGATCCCTATTATCCCGCAATGGGAAAGACATAAAATAAGCAAAAAAACGGAACCCTTATGGATTCGTCATGTCTGTCTGTCTGTCCGTCCGTGTCACAGCGACTTTCTTCCGAAACTATAAAAAGTATACTGTTGAAACTTGGTAATTAGATGTATTTTGTGAACCGCATTAAGATGTTCACACAAAAATAAAAAATAAAATTTTTTTGGGGTTCCCCATATTTAGAACTGAAACACAATTTTTTTTTTCATCAAACCCATACGTGTGGGTATTTATGGATAGGTCTTCAAAATGATATTGAGGTTTCTAATAGGTATCATTTTTTTCTAAACTGAACAGTTTGCGCGAGAGACACTTCCAAAGTGGTAAAATGTGTGTGTTAAGTTTTTTTTTTTACTTTATTAGGTACACTAAACGGATATCGTACAATACCTATCATGGAAACGCTGTGGGAAACATGCATGCACATTATGGCTTAATGAAAACTTTTTACAAAACAAGAAAACC